>NC_054552.1:12052068-12352068 GCF_017654505.1 Polyodon spathula
ATACCATAAGGTACCTAAACCGCGGTAAATTGAAAAACCGGTATACCGACCCATCCCTACTTCCGACAGTCAAATACATTTTTATGGTGGGATATGTCTTTGTTTCCCCATGGATACAGAGCCACTGGGTCAGCTTGTCTAGGAGATGTTGGCCCACCATGCGGGGCCTGACTCTAGGGGGGCGTTGATAGTCCTGGGACTGCTGATGATACATCTCCTCGGTGGCGTTGAGGTGTTAGAGGATGGCCAGCTTGATCAGGTCATAATCCGCCATAGCTCAGTAAATCCACCTGTGCTTCCCCAATCAAGAAGAAAGATCAGAAGATTTTCGATATTTTTCAAGGCTTCAAGATACCACCTTGTGCGCACCAGATACTACCTGCTGCCCACCAGATACTACCTCCTGCGCACCAGATACTACCTCCTGCGCACCAGATACTACCTCCTGCGCACCAGATACTACCTCCTGCCCACCAGATACTACCTCCTGCGCACCAGATACTACCTCCTGAGCACCAGATACTACTGAGCACAGATACTACCTCCTGATACTAGCACCAGATACGCACCAGATACTACCTCCTGATACTACCTCCTGCACCAGATACTACCTCCTGAGCACCAGATACTACCTCCTGAGCACCAGATACTACCACCTGAGCACCAGATACTACCTCCTGCGCACCAGATACTACCTCCTGCGCACCAGATACTACCTCCTGCCCACCAGATACTACCTCCTGCCCACCAGATACTACCTCCTGCGCACCAGATACTACCTCCTGCGCACCAGATACTACCTCCTGCGCACCAGATACTACCTCCTGCGCACCAGATACTACCTGAGCCTGATACTACCTCCTGCACCAGATACTACCTCCTGCGCACCAGATACTACCTCCTGCGCACCAGATACTACTCCTGCGCACCAGATACTACCTCCTGCTGCACCAGATACTACCTCCTGCGCACCAGATACTACCTCCTGCGCACCAGATACTACCTCCTGCAGACCAGATACTACCTCCTGAGCACCAGATACTACCACCTGAGCACCAGATACTACCTCCTGCGCACCAGATACTACCTCCTGCGCACCAGATACTACCTCCTGCGCACCAGATACTACCTCCTGCACCAGATCCACCAGATACTACCTCCTGCGCACCAGATACTACCTCCTGCCCACCAGATACTACCTCCTGAGCACCAGATACTACCTGAGCACCAGATACTACCACCCTCCTGCAGCACCAGATACTACCTCCTGCGCACCAGATACTACCTCCTGCGCACCAGATACTACCTCCTGCGCACCAGATACTACCTCCTGCGCACCAGATACTACCTCCTGCGCACCAGATACTACCTCCTGCGCACCAGATACTACCACCTGAGCACCAGATACTACCACCTGAGCACCAGATACTACCTCCTGAGCACCAGATACTACCTCCTGCGCACCAGATACTACCTCCTGCGCACCAGATACTACCTCCTGAGCACCAGATACTACCACCTGAGCACCAGATACTACCACCTGAGCACCAGATACTACCTCCTGATACTACCTCCTGCGCACCAGATACTACCTCCTGCGCACCAGATACTACCTCCTGAGCACCAGATACTACCTCCTGATACTACCTGCCCCTGACACTACCTCCTGCACCAGATACTACCTCCTGCGCACCAGATACTACCTCCTGCCCACCAGATACTACCTCCTGTGCACCAGATACTACCTCCTGCGCACCAGATACTACCTCCTGCCCACCAGATACTACCTCCTGAGCACCAGATACTACCACCTGAGCACCAGATACTACCTCCTGAGCACCAGATACTACCTGCTGCCCACCAGATACTACCTCCTGCGCACCAGATACTACCTCCTGCGCACCAGATACTACCTCCTGCCCACCAGATACTACCGTGAGTTGACTCTTGTTATTTATTAGTAAAGTAGAGTTTGTATACTGTATGTAGAGGTAATGTGGGGATTTTTTACTGTACAGGTTTGGAATGAATCACCTTTAAAACAGCCACTTCCATCATGTCACAATGGGAAAATGCAATATAGGGGTCATTTTGAACATTAATATCTCAAGAATATTAAATAATGTGTTGAATGTTCTTTTTTATTAGAGAGTATTTATACTGTACAGAAAGGTAATATGGATGTCTTTTACTGTATAGGTTTGGAATTAAACAACCTCTAAACAGCCATGTCTTATTCAATGCAATTTTTTAAATTGTATTTATTTATTTGACAAGGACAATGTACAATTTTAAACATTTATGACATAAAATGTGTTGCACCCAGATTTAATATGAGATCATTTTCATTGGCAGTCCCTGGGCCAGTGTATAAAAAGGAAGAAAATAAATAAGCAAACACAAAAACCTTTTTATTTTAATACTGACGTCTATTTGTGGACGATCGAAAAAACTGGCGTGTTATTTCACAGATACACAGTCAAAGTCTGTCCGAAGAGGGTCAGGCGTGGGGAACTACTTCAAAGTTCTGAAACATTTCATACTATATGTAGACAATAATGCTATATATTAATTACCATAAAGAGATTATGTTGTCACTCAGGAGGCTTAACTGTAATTATGTGCCTTGATAAGAAAAAGCTCCCAATAAGATGATGCGTGTATGGAACGAGTTGTACAGTTCTGTTGCAGGAAATGTGGGCTGTATTAACTGCTGTAGCTTGTATTTTATATATATTGAACAGAAAAGGGGAAGAATATATTTGAAAATGTGTTGATATATTGGGTAAAATTCCACCGATAGTTGAAATTGGTTTCGTTTGCTCAGGCTGAAGGTGTATGGGTTGTATTTTTCTACTTGCATAGCGGAGTGTTCTTGAACATTGTGTTGCGTACATCCCATGTTATCAGATATGATGTATGGTAACCACTGGAGGAGCCTGATGTGCAGGCTGTGTGTTATTGGTTAAAATATCAAATGAAAAGGCGACTCCTTTGTAGTTCTCTGTACTGCAAAGGGCTAGCCAATCCGCATGACGACACTGTAAACTATGAAGATTTCTATTGAATAAAAACTACTCGTAAGACACGGTGAAATTTTTCTCCTCAACCACACCTTACAAATACAAATAAAGTAACATTTACAGAAGGGCGCAATTTGCAATTAATATTTAAAATAACGTTAACGTAATGAAATTATTCCCTCCAAGCAAATTCATAGTTATATTAACGAAAACAGCTCAAATTCATAGTACCTCCCAGCCGATTTTAATAATCGCAGTACAACACTTTGCCAGAATCTACTAATATACCTTTTATTAATCCAATAAAATAGTATATTTACAATTAGTGATCACAGATTTGTTTTTGTTTTTACCGTACTTTTAGTTTATAAGTAAAACATTGAAATTCATGAGTACCTTCAATGTCGTCAGGTAACGAAAGTTACACCTTTAAGTGAAAATGCAGTTTGTTCAAAATTTGTACGTCGTCTTGCCCCCATGCAATTACCTTTAACAGCTGCCCTGGTAATTCTGTTATTATAATCTGAACGGAGTATTATACATGTTATAAATATTGGGTCTAATGAAAGAGATGTTAATTAAAAGGTGTGTTCATTGTTTTCTCTGATTTATTATGGCTTGTATTTTGAAGGTTACAATCCCCCCCCCCCCCAAAAAAAAAAAAAAAAAAAATCATAATCATTGCAGATAAACACTTGGTGATAATCGCGTAATTGTATCATTTCAGATCATGACACACCAAGTGTAGTGCTGCATTCAAAATAATTTGGATTTGGATCAGTGATGGTAATTCTTGCCAAAACTAAAACACAATTGATATTCTTACTGCTAGTTTTAACATTCAGTTTATTTTGTTTGTATGATACACTTTTTTACCATTATTACCTGATACAACGTATGAAAAGTCTTTTCCGAGGGCGGTGTGGAGCAGTGAATAGCGTCTGTTCCCTGGAGAACAATGAGAGGCTGCTGAGCTTCATCTCCCTTGTGAATTACCATGCTTTCTTTCCAGAGCAACACAGTGCTGTCACATGACTTCAAAACAGAGCACAATTGAGGGAGTTTTCATTGGCTACCTTCGTATTCAAAGCATCCGTACCCATGGCAACAAAAAGAGTCCCCTCATTATTTCTACGGGAACGTGTCATATCCTGGCTCGCGTCTACAGGGAGAGCTTCAGGTGGAGGATTTGGAGAAGCGGTTCTTTATGTGACTTACAATAGCGCCAAGGGGTGAGTGCAAGACTGCTTTCTTCTTCAGCGCTTTGTTTTGTAAACTGTATAAGAGTTATGTTATTTTGTTGTGGAGTGATCACATGACAATTATAAAGAATAAGGCTTTTCATAAACTTGATAAATCATTTCGATAATTGTATAACCAGGTTTGTATTGGTTCTTATATTGCAAAGTATTTGACTATGAGTAAGATGGCATGAAGAAAATATGAATATGTAAATACCTGTGTATAGCTAGCTTATTCACTTTTTGCTAGACCAGAGACCTGTAGGTTGAATCTACGAGAGAGAGAGAGAGAGAGAGAGAGAGAGAGAGAGAGAGAGAGAGAGAGAGAGAGAGAGAGAGAGAGAGAGGTGACATCACAATCCCATCACAGGGTTGGAAGGAGAGAAAGGGAGGGTGAAATAGGGAAGGGAAGAGGGTGAGGAAGAGAAGAAAGGACGAAGAGAGGGAGAAAGGGAGGATTTAAAGTTAGAGGGAAGCGGAAACATTAGGAGAGAATATTTAAAATGTACATTTCATTTGTAATACCGATGGTACACAGTAAACCACGTGTTATTACTAACGCTTTCGTATTATATGGTTTAGTTTAAAATATTAAAATAACAATTTCGTATGATCCGTTGCAAAGAAACGTAACGTGAAGGCCATTCATGAGTTATTTTGTGTTTTGATGTTTTATACGGTTTTAATGTATAAAATGTACATTTAATTTGTAATACCGAAAAGTCACAGTAGACCACGGCGATGAATAAATTAATAACTTAAAGTGTACATAAGGACCTTTTTATTTTATTGTGTTACATGTTCCCATGTGTTGCTACAACTGTTTACGTAACGAGTGTGTATTGTTTTAATAATTTTTATTTTACATTTGTACCACTTTTTTAAACTTTTAAATTGCATTCCCTGCCTCAAGATGGCTTTTCCCAAGGGACTTTTTCAGCCTGAAAAAAGAAACAAGGACCAGGGGTCACAAATGGAGTTTAGAAAAAGGGGCATTCAGAACAGAAAATAGGAGACACTTTTTTACACAGAGAATTGTGAGGGTCTGGAATCAACTCCCCAGTAATGTTGTTGAAGCTGACACCCTGGGATCCTTCAAGAAGCTGCTTGATGAGATTTTGGGATCAATAAGCTACTAACAACCAAACGAGCAAGATGGGCCGAATGGCCTCCTCTCGTTTGTAAACTTTCTTATGTTCTTATGTTCTTATGTTCTTTCCATGTTTCCATGGACCTCTCAGAAATGACATTTCCCATCATCCTCCTGCTCACTGGTAAATCCATCTCAGTTACATATGTGAGCAGGAGGATGATGGGAAATGCAGTTCTGAGAGGTCCATGGAAACATGGAAAGCCATCTTGAGGCAGGGAATGCAATTTAAAAGTTTAAAAAAGTGGTCAAAATGTAAAAAAAATACTTTTGGGGGCCCTGCGCTCAACCGGACTGCCGTTAGATTGAATGTGCCATGAGATTGAATGTGTTCGTTACGTGCGTGCCAAACGTTCAGGGGTGCAAAATTGGCACGGTGGTGCTAGATTCTAGTCACAATGTATCTATCCATCCTTCCTGCAGAAATGTTGGGTTTCTGTCCCCACAATATGCCACTCATTTTAATCAGAACACCAGCACTGTTGCAGGAGGGAGCATGATATTTTTATATGATCTAAAAATATATTGCTGCGATATGGACAACACGGCACGGGACACAACAAAGGTAAAGTAATGTGTTTCTTGTAAACACTGCAGGGAGTTCTAGAACATTTTACCCATTTACCATTTATAGATACTGTGGCCATATGGTAACAGTTTAATCATCATCACTCAGTATGATTAACCAACGTTTGATGTATGTTAATGTTTAATTAGTGTCTTTAATAAGGCACTGTGAGTTGAAGTGGCTTTAAATGTGAAATGTCAGATCTCTATTAGACCTCTCTTCTAGGTTGCCTGTTCATAAAAAAGCAGCAAGTCACTTCCACCTCTTAGTGATTGCAGTCAATCACTGAGTGGTCCCTGATAATGAGCACTGTAGATGTGATTGAGGGTCGATTCAATCCTGGCACCTCAGTACAAGTTTATTGTCTCACTCACCTCAATAGTAGGTAGCCCAATAGTAGGAATTTCTAATGTATCACATACTGTCTTACAATGCAGTAGGTACACTTGACTGTCTAATACAAACAACTATTAGGAATTTAAATATATTTAATAAACAAAATATATTTAATAAACATTATGAGGCGGTAGAGCCTCAAATAATCCAGGTAATTACTGAACAGGTGCCTGGTGAGCTCAAGCAGACACCTTCAGAGCTGGACTTTGTCCCCCAGAGGCCGGTAGCTTGTTGACATCCGCTCTCCAGTTCTTGGGTGTAAGAAGCAGTTGGCGTGGTCGTGGGACATCGAGGACATCTACTGACCTGACCTTCAGTTCTCTGAAATGTGGGGAATTGGGCCAGTGAGGCAACATAATTGGACATTCTACACTGGGAGACAACATGCTGTGTTTTTTCACACAGACACTATTCTTAAGGATTTGTAGATATGGTCAATTGATTAAAAGATGTTATTCTGTAATAAAATCATCAAGTAAAATATGCAACCATGCAAAAACTACAGAGCTGGTAGTAGGTACTTGGTTAGCAGTTTTGAAGACTTCACAAAATACACTATCCATCTATTTTTGTCTTGGCTAAATATGATGTAAAAATATAAACTACAAATATATGGAAGAATGCTTTTACATGACATTTTTTTTGCTTTGCTCGTGCGGCCATTAAATAGACCGATGCGCTTGTTGAGACCCTCGTTATCATAATTGCGGATCATTATTTGTGCATGTTGCATTGCTCTTAAGCTTACATAGACTGCAATCCAATTTTAATTTTGCGTCCGCAATTATTTGCACTGCGCCTATATTTACATCATCCCCTTAATGTGATACTGTAGGAAGAATATGTACTCATACAGATGAGTGTAACATTCGGTGAACTACAATCAGCTATGTTGTACTATACCTCCATTACGATACAATGTAAAGAAAATAGCTTGAATCACATTATTAATTGTTCACCTCTAAAAACAGTAAAGTTGCAGCTTTACTATCCCATTGTGACTGAAACTGACTGGAGATGCAGTATATGTCCACAAATCTGTTGTAAAAAGGCTTGTATATTAATTGCCAACATAATGTGGGTTCCAAAGACTTTATTGGGAGAGCACACCGTATTGGGAGGTTGTGGCAAAGTGGTTGGTAAGGGGAACAGATGTCGCGGTGATGCGGTGCAGGAGTGATGAACAGACAACAGAGATTCAGTGAATAAGTGCTTTATTGCTCTTTTCCAGGTCTGGCGACCGTCAAAAATAATAAATCCCCGGCAATACACAACAATGTGTAAAGCACGGGGATAATGAAAACAAGGGCACAGTCCTGAACAAAAACAACGGTACGGTCACCAGTCCTGGGTGATCGAAAACGTGCAGGTGCTCAGTGCAGTGGTGCTCCGGATAGTGCTCTCCTTTCGACAGCTCCGGAGATGTGCGTTAACTGTCTAGTGCTGAATACAAAAACAGACAGTTACACGGACAGACACAACAATACAAAACACGAACACAATCCACTCTGAGAGCTCCTCTCTCAGTCCTTCTCTCTCTCCACTCGTTTAACCCAAACGAAGGAAAAGATCAGCGTTACCCTGGCCCCTATATGTAATCCCGCATGATATCTAGGTAAACGGTTGCAGCTGCCTTATTACTTCCTCTCGTTTACCTTTCAAATCAATACGGTCTTACAACAGAGTCGCGCTTCCCTCCAGGCTGACCCACTTCCCTGACCCGGAAACGAACTGTCAGGCCAGCCCTTCCAGATACTTCTCCTCTCGTTCTTTAGCGCCCTCACAGGTTGGGAGGAAGATTCATCACCAGAACTCATTTTTCCGTCACAGAGGTGTACAGAGCAAAAAGGCATAAGGCAACATACAGAAGGCATTCACTTTGTTACAAGCGCTTACATTATTTAAAACCTAGAAATACTGGTACAATTAATTCAATGATAAACTTTGAGTAGAAGTCGTTTTTAATGTCTTTGAAAGATGGGTAATTCAGCCCTCTTAATTAAGTAGCCACAAACACTGTCAGACTGATACAAGTGACTTCTTTTTTGTCCAACATTAAACAACCTGCATGGAAAAAAAAAGTGCCAATAAGTTGCACATTCCATAAAACCCAGTGAGACCTGCTGTGTGAAAGATGACACACAATGTACTTTAAATCTCGGAGTAATCCGCCAAGACAAGTCCTTTGTTCTTCTGCAAGATGATCTAATGAATAAGAAACTGTAGGACAATTGTGGCTGCGTATCTACAGTGAAGTCAGAGGGGCAAAGGGGGGTTGTTAAATCTAGCTGCAAGTTTCCTTTTCTTATTAACAGCCAGTATCTTAATTAATTCCTCCCACAGATGCAGTTTCCTGGAACAAGTAATTCAAGTGTATAGTTTTAAATTCCTCAGTGAAGAGGGAAACAATAGTCAGCTGAATGGGGTATATGGCATCATTCTTTCCATTTCAGAGTAATACTGAATTTAATTCCAAAGCTCAAAGGTTCACAAAATTCCTTTTCTGTGATGTCGAAGCTGACGATTGACCTCCCAATTTATGATGAATATTTCTAGTGATGGGGATATGTTGGAGGTTGTCACAGAGTATTTGCATTTTCTGTAAATCTTTAAAATAATGGCTGCAAATTCATATACATTTCAATAAAGTTTCATAGAATTGCTTTGTTGTTATTTTGTTATATCAGGGCTTGAAACTTGCACAAGCCCTGCACCCACTCCTGGGTTTTATAACTTCTCTTGTTTGGGTATATTATTGAAATGACCAGGTGCCAGGAGTTTGAACTTTCAGGCCTATGGTAAATCTGCTCTGAACTGATTGCATTTATCGCAGCATGAATAAGTCACAGCTGAGTCTGTAGGTTTACAAAAAGAAGTTGTTCATACAGCTGTAAGCGAGGAACAGTTTATTTATTTATTTATTTATTCAATTTTTAAAAGTTTTTAAAAATTTAGTAGTCACCAATTGATTTGACCCCGTTTTTTTCCCAATTTTGAAATGGCCAATTATATTTAGGCTCAGCTCACCGCTACCACCCCCGCGCTAACTCGAGAGCATCGAAGACGAACACATGCTGTCCTCTGAAATGTGTGCTGTCAGCCGACCGCTTCTTTTCACTCTGCAGGCCCGCCATGCAGCCAACCCAGAGCAGCTTACCAGCAAGTCCACAGGCGCCTGGCCATTCTACAGGGGTCGCTGGTGCACAGTCAACCAAGGACACACTGGCTGACCAAAGCCCTCCAGTCAATGGGGTGCATGGAACTTCTCCTTAGATCTCATGATTTTCTCCAACTCTGGATGCAGTTGGCTTAAGACAACTACAACGTATCCTGCAAGTGGGAATCAATGAAGGTTTTTCTGGGTCTGTTCTTGTTGAGTTTCGTCAAGCTAAATGTTTGCTCACAAATATATGTGCTTCCAAAAAGGGAAAGCATCCTCTGAAAATGCTTTCTTTTTTCTGGGTATTTGTCTGAATCTGCGTATTTGTAGACGTCTTGGAGTGGAACAATGCTGTATTTTTCTTTTAAAACTGAGTCACACTGAAATTCAATCAACTGCATTTGCAGTTCATCTGGTGCATCATCAGCCTTGAAAGAAAATGGGTGTGAAAATAAAGAAAAATCTTTTTTGCTGGCACGAAAATCTGTAAAACAGCTTTGGAACTCCTGCAATAGATCTTTGATAAATGCAGTGTACTCAACTGCTTGTTCACTTGTGTTGTCTGTACTGTTAATTTCTTTAAAGCTTGAGAAGTACATGAAGTTGCCAGCTGAGAGTTGGGGTAATGTGTTACTGTAATAATATTACTTTTGGCAATAACGAGGTAATATAACGAGGTAGTATAACAAGTTTGATTTTTAATGGGATTAATAATATTAAAGTTAAGGCCTTTGCACACTGGATCCTTTCCGTCATTTAGAATCCGTCTTCCGAAAAAGTCGTCTGTCAATCCATTGCACACTAGATGTGTTAATATTGTACTTCAGAGCACTGGTGTGCAGTGGAGGCTTTGTAGTAAATATACCTAGTTTCAGTATTATAAAAAATAAATACAATTCTGTTCATTCTTACATAACTTTGAACACAAACGTTAAATCTCATGTAAACTTAATGATCAGCAAACACTGATGGAAAATGTTTGCTATTTATTACGTTTCTACTAGACTGCAATAATTTTGTTACACAATACATTTAAAAAAGAAAAAACAAACATGATATTATACAACAAGGTTGTTGTAGCATCAGGAACCGTATGACCAATATTTAATTTTTCAAACACTTGCTCCTGTAATTATACACACACACACACACACACACACACACACACACAGTGGTTTGCAGAAGTATTCACCCCCTGCAAAGTTTTCATATTTTGTTGGCAACTGAGCGTACTTCACGACGCTTTCAAATTAGACTTTACATGTAGGATCTACACAAACTACTCTACATTGATAAAAAAAGCTTGAAAGACTTTCAAGCTGCAACTAACATAGTGATCCAACAAAGCAGCCACGAAGACCAAGGAGCTTTCAAAACAAGTCAGGGATAAAGTGGCAGAGAGGCACAGGAGAAGGGTACAAGAACATTACAAAGGTGCTCTCTGCAAAGTGAAGTCCATCTGTGGACTCAAATGCATCATACCACCCAGACACTACCCAGATCAGGTTGCCCAAAAGTTGCTTGTGCGTGTTTAGCTCACTTGGCAAAGAAAAAAAAAACAAACTCCCCCACAGTTGTAATAAAGCTTGTGATTGGCCAACGGCACTGTACGAGTTAAAAACATTGTAGACAAGTTACAGGTAGCTAAAAAGTGGGACGTACTTGGAAGCAGGAACCATCATGCAGACCACGTTATATACTGGGTGTACGTTATATCCCAGGTACTTTATAGGTGAGTTCCACCGTATCTCTAAATGAACAGGAAGTTATTTTGAGATATCTTAAAATGAATTACAAATATCTCTAAATGAACAGGAAGTAATTTTCAGCTATCTTAAAATTAATTTCAGGTATTTTAAAATAGACAGGAAGTTATACTGGGATATCTTAAATTGAATTTCAGATATCTGAAAATGTTTTAAAGATATCTGAAAAACATGGTCGATATCATTTAAAACCCCATTTAAAGATATGTGGAGATCATTTTCAGTTACCTCTAAATGTATTTTAGATATCTTTAAACTATTTAGAGATATCTTCAGATATTTTAAGATGTCTTCAAACATTTAGATACCTCTAAATGATCATTTGGCTTGCCGTACGTTCCTGTAACCAAACATTGCTGGTGCAATTCCAGCCGCCTTCTCCCATGCTAGTCCACACTCATCTATTACCCTTGTAATGCACTCAAACAAATCAGTCCTCTTTGTATTAACCCTGTTAAGGCTCTGCATGCTAGCCAATTCTTGTATCAAGTTTTTCATTAACACCCCTTAAGAAAATCAAAGTTGTGCAGTATCAGATATATTCATGCCCGCATCTTATACTTTAGTAACCACAGAAAAATATTTAGCCTTTTTACACACCTGCTCAGATAATATCCTGGCACATCTTCAGTACCATAAGTAATTGTGTTTCGAGAATAGCTGGTGATGGAGAACAGATCTTCCTTTGCTGGGCACACATTTTCAGCAGCCAGTGTTAGAAATTCTTTTACAAATCCGCTGCTGTCAAACAGTTTACCGCTCTTGCAAATGAACTCTGCAGTGCCATAGCTCACACAGGTGATAGTTTCTTGAGTGTGAGAGCCTCATGTAAGTATATTTTAAATGGATTTCAGTTCCTTGGTGTTCTCTTTCCGTTACGGCCTGTATACTTGGGAGTATGACACTGCATGTTTGGTTTCATAATGTTGTCTCACATTGTACTCCTTCATTACAGCAACGGCTTCTTGACATAATAGACAAACAGCTCTTTCTTTAACTTCTGTGAAAAATAATATGTGACTTTTTAATTGTTATAGCCACTAACATATTTTTTAATATATAGAAACTCAACAAATTGTGTTTTTGAATCTGCAGTTTTTATAATAGATTTGCATGCCAAATTTAGCCCACATGTACTGAAGATCAAAGGACATCCTCTGTAATCGCTGTCTAGCAAATCACTTCTTTGCATCTGGTGAACCTAAGTAGATACTGAGAAGCTACTGAACCCTTGAGGCCAGAGTTGACAGCTTGGGTGTCTCTGTCTGGCCTGGCTCCTGATCAGGGGTTGCTTAGTATTCTGGGTGTCACATGGCATTCTTGGGATGAAGGAGCTTTTTTATATAACCAACTTGTGGAACAGAGAAGAAGAAACTGCATGCTCTCCTGGTGCCTTGCTTACTCTAGAAGGTTTTAACCATTGTTGCAAATCAGTGCCACCCAACAATGCTGCGCGTATACTGATGGGGATGGCTACTTTCAAGATTACAGTGCACCCACTCACCGTGCCAGAATTGTCTACCAAATGGTTTAAGGAATCTTCCACCTCTATTCCCAGATCTCAATTCAACTGAGCAAGCTTGGGGTGAATTTGAACAATGCATTTCTCATCACGATCTCCTGTATACCTCACTGCACCGATTGCGTGAAACGTAACCCAAGGTAAAACGTGACCCAACTTGATATTAGGAACAGGTTCTAATAAAGCAGTGTATAATAATCTGAAATTCTTAAATTGAATAATGATACTGTAGTAATGTGTGCATTTGTACCTTGTTTTACCTTGTTTAAAGTGAAGCACCTTCAGGGGACCTGCAGATCTAAATCAGTACAGTCGGCGCCACTTTATCGGCACGCCTTGGGAGAAGGAAAAATATCCTGAATAGTAATGCAGCTGTCCCAGTTAAACGAGAGGTGTTGAGACAACCTTAGTCATACTTTTCTGTTTCTTAATGAAAAGAAAAATAATGAAATCACATCACATTATGATTACATGTTAAATACATCGTTTAAAATATGAGCCAATGTTTTTTTTTAATTCCTCAACAAAATTAATCGTTGTTTTTTATTTCTACATGAAATGAAAAAGAATGAAATCACATCTCATCACAAGACGAGGCACCTGCGATGTTGACATGGCAAGCAACAGCAGCCTGAGAAACCACAGGAGACTCCTCCTCCAAGAGTTCAACGTGGTTTACACAAGTCACAGCGTAATCATGTACTCACTGCACTGTGCTATGCAACCTGTCTTGCTCTGAAAAGCGATCTCTGTTCACCATTTGAAAGCAGTATGTACCAATTAAACAAAATAACGTCCCAATTAAACAACATAAACACCCTTGGGAAGAATCGTCTCCCAGAGTTGCTTCCCATTGAAGCAGAAATCCTGATCAGTACCTGATTAGGTGGCGCAGACTGTATAAAATTTGCCAAGTAAAATCAAGAAAATGTAAAATGAGATACAGTATGAAATTGCTTAACTGTTGGTTTCACATCTATGCTCTGACTTGCTGCTTGCTAAGATAATGAGTGTTTTTCTTTTCATATTTTCCCAGCAAGTCACACAGAGGTCTTAATTGCTCTGTTAAACCACATCTATAGCATGAAGCACTGCATTATGTTTTTTTATTTTCTAGTTGTGAACAGTGGCACTGGAACGATTTTTAAAGCGGCGGTGCTGAAAGCCATTGAACATATGATAGAAGCCATGCAAAGCCAAGCACCCCTGGTTCCAGTGCCCTTGGTTGTGAATATAGTTGACCCCCCCCCCCCCCCCCCCCCCCCCCCCCCCCCCCCCCCCCCCCCCCATGGTGGGTAATTGTGCACCTGTAACCACATGTGATGAGATTTTCAAGAGGAATTGCACATGACCTCCACTTTAATAATGAACACCCCAAACAAAAGCCACTGATACCAGTGCATATCTACACAAGAGGCTACACTCAGTGCTTCAGAAACACTTGGAAGACCCAGGCATAACCTAGTAGTTTGTCAGCCATCACTGATAACAGAGCGATAGCAACAGCTAACATTCTCCGCAAGTATTCATCTGGAGAAACTGTATGTTTTAATCAGCATAAGAAGCATGATTAAGAAAGCTTGAAAAAATGTTGTCATTTGTTTTTTCCTAGCTGTGTACCCTCCACTTGGTACAGCTGAGCTGAGAATTGGTACAGAATTTACCCAGCTGCTATAAAGCAACAGCATGGCTTACATCATTTAGATTCATGTAGGACTGTAGACAATAACCAATTAGATTTCACAGTAAGGGCATGCAGAAGTAATGATTAACTTCTCAGGGACTTTTAGAAGAAATATTCCAGAAGTTACCAATGTCCTTCCTCTTTAGTATGCATACATTTCACCAATAGGGGTACATTGTTGTGCAGTTCATCATCACTTGTCCACACTGCATACATAACTGTAAACAGTCAACTAAACCAAATTAAAGTGATTGCAACTCACAAAATAGTTACTTCTCCTGGATGCACATCCATTCATTATATAGGTTTTGTAAAATGTGTATTATAAACTCTATCCTGACTGATAAAAGGGCAAATCACTCCCTGTAGTACAGAATTCCTCTGTGCCATTCTGAAAATAAATAGTTTTAAGAGCCTTTGGTGTTTGAATGGATATTTTGTTGCCGCTGCCCCCGGTCTGTCCGTTCTTCTCCTCTGGTCGTTTGCATCTCCTGTCCCACAGGGTCTCTTGTGCACTGCCGGTCCGGCCACAGGGTCCCTTGTGCATTGCTGGTCTTGTCACAGGGTCCCTTGTGAACTGACGGTTCTGTCACAGGGTCCCTTGTGCACTGCCGGTCTTGTCACAGGGTCCCTTGTGAACTGCCGGTTCTGTCACAGGGTCCCTTGTGCACTGCCGGTCCTGTCACAGGGTCCCTTGTGCACTGCCGGTCCTGTCACAGGGTCCCTTGTGCACTGCCGGTCTTGTCACAGGGTCCCTTGTGAACTGCCGGTTCTGTCACAGGGTCCCTTGTGCACTGCCGGTCCTGTCACAGGGTCCCTTGTGCACTGCCGGTCCTGTCACAGGGTCCCTTGTGCACTGCCGGTCTTGTCACAGGGTCCCTTGTGCACTGCCGGTCCTGTCACAGGGTCCCTTGTGCACTGCCGGTCTTGTCACAGGGTCCCTTGTGAACTGCCGGTTCTGTCACAGGGTCCCTTGTGAACTGCCGGTTCTGTCACAGGGTCCCTTGTGCACTGTCGGTCCTGTCACAGGGTCCCTTGTGCACTGCCGGTCCTATCACAGGGTTCCTTGCTTTCGAAGCAGGCCGGCATTATTTGTCTTTGGTTTCATAGCAGATTTGTTAAACTTCTCAGGAGACCCAAAGCTTGTGTCAGTTCTGTCTCAGAATGGTGACATTGCAGAGAACTCAAGTAGTACACATAAAATACACATAGAATCATCAATAATTTAGACATCTACAAGCTATTACCAAGAATAATACAGTAGGAAGTGTATTTTGTCTGACAAGATTCAGCATTGGAAACAATAAATAATAAGTTATACCAGAACTTGTAGTGCCTTTTACCCTACAAGGTGTGTGAAGCAGTGCTGTAATGGATACTGATGGAACCCTGCATGGAGAATAGATTATTTTATACAGTGGTTAGGACACTCACTTAGGAGCTTCTGTGTGATGCACACACTTTACCCAAGGCTGATCCTGAGTATAATGACAAACATAACTATAGGTCTAGGGAAATCTCTTTAAAAATGACAAACGTGTCACTGTGACAGATCAGCATTGAGATTTTGAGATTTTTTCCTGTCATTGCTTTTAATTTAGTACCTGAAGAAACAATATAATCTGAAACAAACAGGTTTCCTTATTGGCTCTGTCTGCAGCACCTAGGGGTGGAACGACTACAAATTTCTGTCAAAGAGTCGGGGAAAAAATAGTCAAATAAGTATCCTAGTTGGCATTTTAAAAATATAAATAATTATTTCCTGTCTGGCAAGGAACCTCCTCTGAAGTCCCACGGCACTTAGTGATTAAACAGGTTACTAGGATCCCTTACATAATACTAATTTGAACTGACAGAATACTGGAAGCCAGAGATACAATGCGTATTGTAAGTTTGAACGGATTCCTCTTCCCACAGGTTTGAAATTTGTACCTAGGTTTGGAATAGCTGCACCACCCACCCCTCTCCCATACAGAAGGAAAGACTAACTAACTTGTTTTAAAGAATAGTTTTATTGCACAAACCGTATCACCCCCCCCCCAACCCCCCAAGTCCAAATAAAACTCCACTAATTGTAACTAGGAACTAACGTATCAAAGAAATAAAACCCTGAGGTACTCCCTCTTTTGACCTCTTATTTTTATTACAGCACATTTAAACAAATTGTTTATTAAATTTGAGAGAAAAGAATATGCATTTTTATGGGAAATCTGAATAATTGTCACTGCTACAGGTTGTATGGTAATTTTATATTTTCAATTAGGGGACAGGTTTTTATTTGAAAGCATATTGTTGTAAATTGCGTAGGTCCCATTTTCATATGAACTTCCCTTAACCAACAATAGAATCATAAATAAATAAATAAATACTGATAGAAACAGAGTTATGACACTTGAACTAGTATTTGATAAAGAGCTTAAAAGAGCTGGCCTATAAAATAAAAAAAGACAACAAAAACAAGTTATTTCCCGTCGGCCACAACCTTTGACCCTAAGGTAATCAATTATTTTTTTTTTTAATTGTTGTTTCTGAATGCTGTAAAACAGATGCCAGAAAGGAGACAGCAATGGAAAATGTTACTTCAGAAGCAGAACCTGTAAATTCAGTTTCCCCTCATCATAAATTGCAATGGCTTTCTAAACAATGCGCCATGGCAACAACAACACCACGCACAGCTGTTGGCCCTTGAAAGCTATTTGCAAACAGAGGATATCATAGACAAGATGATGACCTCATTAGCAGTCAGGAAGTACTCATTATTTGTCAGTTTCACCTGTGAGTTCCCAGGTTTAGATACCTTACATGTGTCTTCAGATAAGAATCACAGAGGTTCTAAAGAAATAGACATGGACAGACAGACTTTGTCATTTAGACAGGCAGAAGCAATTTGTCAAGTGTATGATTTCAGGTTCCATTTAAGCTTGCTAAGCTACCTGAAAGGGGAGGGGAGGAGCACTGTTAGCTCAGCAGGGCGGGGCTGAGTGAGAGAGTTGGTGAGAGATCACACTGCATTCATGTGTAGTCAGGCTGCTGTCAGCTAGAGTGAAACAACCCATGACTTACAACATTCCTGTGAAAACTGCTGTCAGAGCAAAACAGTAGGAAGCTGCTCCTTTGTATACTGTGGCTCACTTTCTCTTAACCATATTTGAGTTTTGACTGGCTAAATTATTTGTATTTATTTAATATTAATTTTTTTCCGTGGGAGAAGGACAGTTTGGGAGCAAAAGAACAACTCTGGAATTTCCGAGCAGGCAAGTGAATTTCTATTCCAGAGCTTCTTGAATTCACCTGATCACATATCTGTAAACCCATGTCTCCAACAGGAGAGAGTGCTTCTATCTTTTCCAGCTTTGGCTGTTTGGTTTTAGTGTTTGTGTTGCTTTAAATCAACCAGCTCGTCACTAGGGAAGAGTTTCAGGGCTTTAAACTGTGGTACTCAGAAGTATACTGTTCAGTAACTGGCATCAAAATGATTCAATAGTTACTTATTAGTTCAGTTATCACAGCGTTTCCTTTTATACCATTCATGGCATACTATGTAACTGTCTGAATATTATTTGTTATAATATCTTTTTTTTTTTCTCCAAAGTGTAAAGTGTATTTGTCTTTAGCTTTGGACTTGTTTTTACACAATATGAAACTATGGATGACTGAGGGTGGCTGTCGGAATCATTTTTGGGGTTACTGTACATTATGTAATCACATACAGTTTAAAATCAGTAGAAATACAGTCAAAGTAATATGCCTGTCTGAAGCTGCCATAAAGGCAGAAGTGACTCAAGGCTTGTGATGATCTAAAGGGTTTTGCTAAATTCACAGGGAAAACAAACAGGTACCTGTATAAACACATACTGTTTTCTAATACCAAATCTGAACATTATAGAGTACTATTACAGTATTTCACCCATAACTGTAAAACCAATAATAGGGATACATTTAAAACTTCAAAAATAAACTAAAAGCCTTACAGTTGAAACGTTTGTCATTTAAGTTTACAAAGTTTATTTTAGTTTTTCTTAATATTACAGAATAATACTGGATACAAAAGCACGCAGAGTATAAAACACAAAGAGATTCTCTAAAATGTGCATAAGGGTGTGTGTTAAATTCTGAAATGTACACATTAAGTTAAAGAAACTTCTGAGCCAAACGTTTCAGCTGATTAGCACTAATCTTGCATTACCTGATATAAAAGTAATGCTAATTGCATTCTGTGAAAGTTGACAATACATAAAAATGCTGTTTACCAGTCTGTTGTGTTGTGTTGCGTTGCGTTGAGTTATAACTGTTTTACTTGAACAGTGGTTTTTGCCATTTTCAGTGCAGTTATCTTTCCAATCTATACTGAGCTGCAGTTTTGAAAGCACTTGCATACACGCCTTTTGGAAAAAAAATGTCTCTTGTTTGATTACTTGTGAAACAGCTATTCTGTAATGTGGTTGCAAGTGTTGCATAGTCTGCCCTGAAACGTGTTACTGATCAGCTTGAACAGCTTCCAGGGTACAGTGTGGGCTTATGATTTGATCCCAGCCCAGTCCCAGGTACAGTGCGGGCTTGTGATTCGATCCCAGTCCAGTCCCAGGTACAGTGCAGGCTTGTGATTCCAGCCCAGTCCAGTCCCAGGTACAGTGCAGGCTTGTGATTCTATCCCAGTCCAGTTCCAGGTACAGTGCAGGCTTGTGATTCGATCCCAGTCCAGTCCCAGGTACAGTGCAGGCTTGTGATTCGATCCCAGTCCAGTCCCAGGTACAGTGCAGGCTTGTGATTCGATCCCAGTCCAGTCCCAGGTACAGTGCAGGCTTGTGATTCGATCCCAGTCCAGTCCCAGGTACAGTGCAGGCTTGTGATTCTATCCCAGTCCAGTCCCAGGTACAGTGCAGGCTTGTGATTCTATCCCAGTCCAGTTCCAGGTACAGTGCAGGCTTGTGATTCGATCCCAGTCCAGTCCCAGGTACAGTGCAGGCTTGTGATTCCAGCCCAGTCCAGTCCCAGGTACAGTGCAGGCTTGTGATTCTATCCCAGTCCAGTTCCAGGTACAGTGCAGGCTTGTGATTCCAGCCCAGTCCAGTCCCAGGTACAGTGTGGGCTTGTGATTCGATCCCAGTCCAGTCCCAGGTACAGTGCAGGCTTGTGATTCGATCCCAGTCCAGTCCCAGGTACAGTGCAGGCTTGTGATTCGATCCCAGTCCAGTCCCAGGTACAGTGCAGGCTTGTGATTCCAGCCCAGTCCAGTCCCAGGTACAGTGCAGGCTTGTGATTCTATCCCAGTCCAGTTCCAGGTACAGTGCAGGCTTGTGATTCCAGCCCAGTCCAGTTCCAGGTACAGTGCAGGCTTGTGATTCTATCCCAGTCCAGTTCCAGGTACAGTGCAGGCTTGTAATTCCAGCCCAGTCCAGTTCCAGGTACAGTGCAGGCTTGTGATTCCAGCCCAGTCCAGTTCTCACTTTTGTAAGAAGGAAGTATTGCTGCTTTTAAAATATAGCTACATAAAGAGCTCATGTCTGTTCTCTCCATATAAAGGCATTTTTCTCCCCTTTAAATTAAGTGCTGATGTTGAGGGATTTATGCTCCTTTCCCTTTTTTTGTTGTAACCCTAAAGTGCCACTAACAGTACTTGTAAGCAAGATAAGTTAGTGGCATATGTAGGGGTTATTTTGACATTGCGTGGTGCATTTTGAGCAAATAAGCAAACATAATATAAAGGTGTTTTAAACATAGCTTCAAATTCAGCAGATAAAGTGCAAAATGTATTTGAAACCAATCATGCTAACTTTACAACGTTGCTAATACAATACCATGAATTCCACCTTCAAGTTCCATAATTCAGGGAAACATGTTAACGAAATATATATTTACAGTAGCTGGACTGAGGAAACGTCTTTCAGATGTATTTCAATGTCTTGCTTGCCTGCTCGAAACTGGCATGGCCACGACAACAATCCCTCAAGAATTCCTTGAAGGGTGTATGGTTGTTTTTCCTGTTTGTTATGGCCTTCCTGTCACATAGGAAAGTTTTCTCTAGGTGCAGTGTAGCGAGACACTCCTATGTGCTTAGGCCCTCTACGCTGTTGGTTGTTTGTCTGAATCTGGGGAACTGAATAAGTATGAGACACTAATAAGAACAAAGAAAAACACTGTTCCGATTACCTTATAATGGCTTGACAGGAATGATCTTTCTCAACACCTGTCTGTGGTTTTGTATTAGAAAATCTGTCACCTTTCTCTTGCTTTTTTAAAATTCAAAGTAACTTTGGATGATTCTTGACCCCAAGTGAAAGTTTACAGTTACATTTTCACTATTCACAAAACTTGAAGGACTGGTTTCAGTATTTTTTTTTGTAATTTTTTAAAAAATGTTTTATTTAAGTTAGTACATCGTGCTGTATGGTATGTCTTACAGGTCTCCGAATCTGAGCGAAATTGCTTCACTATGACAAGACACGGCCTACAAATGACGTACTGACACACTTGATAAATCACAAAAACACAGTTGTGCTCAGGAACCCTATTGAACATAACAAAGAGTTGTTGTTTTATACACAGGACGTTTTGTGCACAAGATGACATTAGCACACAAGATAAGATGTTCTGGGATTTTGACCAATCCTTACCAGTGATTGATTTCTCCTATTTGAGTTGTTATAGCATTACTAAACATTATCTTTGGTTAAGCAGCTCTTTGAGAACTGAGTATTACTTCTGTCCCATGCTTTACAATCACATGTATAATCCCTTAATAGTTTGTAAATGCTTTATATAAGTAAAGGACACTTGTAGCAAATGTTGCTGTTAAAGGTTTCAGCAAAGGTGCCTTTTTCAACTGACATTTGTCTTCTTGACTTACACTGTAGTCTTACAGAATTGTAAACTGAGTGAACTCATGTACCTTGTACGAATGAGTATTTTCTAACCCCTCCTAAAGAGACACCTTGTGGGGCTGTATCAGGTTGTAGGAGTTCTATATAAGTTTTGATTGCATTTCCTGTAAACTACCTAACTTTACAATATTACCTAAAACATTTGGCCTGCATTAAATAATTATTCTATAAATAATTAAATACAAGTCACACATAATTTGAAGGAACAATGTTCAGAAAGTTAAATGACTAATTGTTTAAATTAAACTAATTAATGTGAATTTAACAGTCTCCAGCTACATTTATTAGGCAGGTAATGGCGATAATAGAAATATCGACACTGCAGCAAAACGTACAGTAGTACCCCTACTGCTTTGGCTCTGTCTGTATAATTGTTGGTGCTATTGTATGTATGTCTAACTGATTCTGAAGTCTCCAGCAGTTTCTATCCACTAAATAGTTTCCAGTCTTCCTTCTGTTAGTACCAGGGCAGCTGTGTTTCAGTCAGACACACTGTGGGGGCCTGTTCCACTAGGACTTCCTCGCTTTAGACACACATTTGCCTATGGTTGAAGAAATTAGAGATGCATGTCGGGGACTTTTGCTTTGATACTCACAATTCCAGGCCAGTGACTGTGAAATCCATCTCACGGTCAATTATTGGCACACCATAGTTGTCTAAAATGTGTGAATAGACGTCACAGTTCTGGGAAAAAGTCTAGAAAAGGTTGTGATTAACCACTTATGACCTTTTCTGTTTTTTGAGGTTGAAGGAGAACTTCCTTCTAAAGTGTGAACTTGCAATGGATGTCTGTGACAGAGGACAGCAAAGTAAGCTGCTTTAAAAACAAATGCTGTTTTCATAATGCATATACATTGGAGCTACTTTGCACATGGATGATTTCCAATTCTATTCAAAGTATTTTAAAAGTATAAATAAAACATATAATCTATGTTTGTTTGCAAACTATTTATGAAGGGCATCTATACTGTGATTTTAAACTTTCTGACCTCAGTGCCCTTTTCAATGTCTAATGAAAAAAAACACCTTTTTTTGGATTTTGTGATTAAAGGCTGATTAAAATAATTTAAACAATTTAAACAAAATAATTTCTACACGTATAACTTTAAAGTCTATTTCAAAGCTCTTTTCAAAATGTCTGCTCTAGTGTATTGATAGTGTTAGGATTATTACTCACATTGTCAAACAGGTAACACAGCAGTAACGATCCATGATGTGGTATGGAAGAGACAAGCCAGAGCACTTCTTGTTATGTTTTTTTTTTCTTTTAAATCAGTCTGCAGTGATTTAAAGTAAAGATCTCAAACCCCAGTACACTACAGCGACCATTTTAAAAAGGGCTTTGAAACAGACTTTAAAGTTATAAGTGTAAAAAGTTGTCAGTATGTTAACAATGAAAAAAAATTGCAGGTATGTTATTTAAACAGTTGTAGCAACATGTGGGGGACGTAAACCACTGCATTATGTTAGTTACAATTACTTTTTTGCAGAAGGCTATTTGAGAGAGGGTACAGTACTTTTTTTTTTTTTTTTACTGAACCTAACAATACTGAATATTGTAACAGTTTACTGGTCTGTTTTCATATCAAGCATATCTGAGTTTTCTGCTTTGGGCATCACATTGAAAACAGCTTTAAAAAACATACCACATCCCAAGTGTGCTTTGATCTTTCAAACAGAATGAATGAACTCAGATAAGGTCAATATCCCCGTCCGTGTCAATGTTACTGTCGGCTTTGTTTGTTGATGAAACACAGATGGTAACTTGCACACAAGCACGCCCATGTATATACATACACAGTTATGTACGGGAGCCCTTTAACTGATGTCATGCGTTAAGCAACACATGGTGAGTCAGAGGTTGCAGGAGACTTGTTGTAAAATACAGAGCAGGTAAATAATCCTGATTCATCCTAAACATTATTAAAGCATTATCTAGCATTTAAATACAGCCGTGGTTAACACCCAGTCAAAACTATTTGTTTCTGGCATGTGTTTTTTGGTATAGACAGGTGAAATATAAAGGCTGTGTCTTTTAATTTGTACTTTTTTCCTGTATTTACATTTGCCCTGATGATGCAAACAAGCCACACTGTAGTCTGTCAGTCTAGTTAGCTCCAAGGTGTCATACAGCACAGTATGTGTGTGTGTGGTTATGGAAACTAACTTTACAAAAAGAAGTTGCATGCTAATTCTATTGATGTAGACTGCATGACAAAGTTAACCCTAGTCAACACAGTACTTTAAACTCTAAATATAAACCAGGGCCAGAGGACAAAGTTGGAAACTAGGTAGACTGAGGGAAAGAGACATATTTTTACGTATGGAGTGGTGAGGGTATAGTACTGATTAAATAGTTGTTGATGCTGAATCATTGGGATCCTTAGACCCAACTTCACAACATTTTGGGATCAGTCAGACACTAGGAACTAGACCAGCTTTGATCATTCCTATGTTCCTATTTTATGAATGACATAAACATTAAGACTCATCTACTACATTTTGCAATATCATTTTTGTTTTTCTTGATGTATGGATGTTTGCTAAAAGTATATTACCTCTCTGATACACCCAAGGTAAATAGTAAGATCAATGTAAAGAGGGTGTTTTGCACTAAAACTGGCCCTAAATGGCACTGGTGTTTAAAAAAAGCTTTTAATGTACATTAGGTGAACTAAAGGACAAACACGCAGTGCTCAATTTATTGTTAAAAAAAAAATTCTCCTGTGCGGCAACTTTCTTCCATTTGTTACTGTGCGGGCCACTTCACCAGAAAACAGAGTCTGTCGACTGGTTTGCTTGCATTCCATTCCTGTGGTTTCAGTTACAGACACACACTGTCACTCCGTCACTGAACGGTTACAACATTATTTCATAGGCTACTTATCTGAATGCTTCGCCATAAACCAGGATTAGCTTCTTTTCATATAATTTTACCTCAGATAGATATTAATTTGACATATTTATTGTGGGTAGGAGGTTTTCACTGAAACATGACAGAGCTGTGTGCTTCTTTTTATGTGTGTATTACTAGAGTATTGAGAAGCACGTGGACTGTCCTGCACAAACAATATTTCTTACCACGTATGTTGTTTAGAGACATTTACGACAGTAAAACAGTTGTAAATTTCCTTTGTAAAGTGTTTTTTCAATATTTATCTAGGTTTTTCAGTTATTTTGTTGAAATGTTTGTCTGTCTAATCTGAATACTGGTACATAGCCTATATTGATATATAAACTGGCTTGAATAGCTTTGTGGTCATTTGTTGTGTGCACTAGAACACTGAGTGCTATTACTGCTGGGCTGATAACAGCTGCTCAGCAGGTGAAGAGGTCAGTAAACCAACCATGAGGTTAATGTACTGTTCAGAGTAGAAATACTAGAAAGAATTTACTTCAGTCTTCAATTAACTTTAAAATCCTTCAAATAGAGCCCTGTATTTTATCCTGTGCTCCCAGATTAGACCGACGACATCAAGAAAGTACTGTAGTCAACAGATCTATACTGTCTAAAATGAACTGTACACAGTTACAATTAAAACAGGGTAATCATACGTGCAAGTACTCTGTTGAAACACACGTATGTTAAAGGATACATAAGGACCTTTTATTTTATTGTCACATGTTCACTTGTGTTGCTACAACTGTTTATGTCAGGTGTGTGTATTGTTTTTGATTTTTTTTACATTGACTACTTTTTTAACTTTTAAATTACATTCGCTACCTCAAGATGGCTTCACATTTACCTGCATGGACCTCTCAGAATTACATTTCCCATCATCCTCCTGCTCACTGGTAAATCCATCTTAGTTACATATGTGAGCAGGAGGATGATGGGAAATGTAGTTCTGAGCAGTCCATGTGGATACATGTGAAGCCATCTTGAGGCAGGGAATGCAATTTAAAAGTTTAAAAAAGTGGTCAAAATATTATTAAAAATATATAAAAAATTTAAACAGTACACACACCTTATGTAAACAGTTGTAGCAACACGTGGGAGCATGTAACACAATAAAATAAAGGTCCACACACTTGTATGTAAAAGAGGACTGATTAATTTGTTATCAAAATGTGATCCATAAGCTTATTCAGCAGTAAGCTGTATATCCTTGTTCAATTATTGTAGGTTCAAGTAAAGCCTACTCCAGCCCCTCTACAAACAAGAGTACTGTTTAATTCAACATCATTCATGGGCCCAACCAAATCCTTATTGAAATGAATGTTGTGATAACCCCTACAATAGGGGTGTCAGGTTAACCCGAAAACTGAAATCGATAATTGAGCCCTCAATATAAAATCGTGCGATAAAAAAAATCGATATTTTAGAGTTATTTTTGTTTTACCTACAATACAAAATAAGACACCTCTATATTATACTCTTACAATGTTTTAGTATCTTCGCAACCCTTCAAGTTTAGAAAAACATCTGCATCTCCCCGCGACGGGTGATGGCAACTGGATGACGGTCAAAAATCAAACTAAAATAAAAATGCGTTATAAAAGAAGTGTGTGTATATATGGTTACCCAGGTACACAAAATATAAGCTTCCAAATGAAAAATATGTAATTTAAGGCACTATAAGTTACGTACTGTGTGTTGTCCTAGGAAATGTCCAACTAGCTCACAGAATTGTAAGTCCAAAAAGAAACAAACTGTGTATATCCAATCTAGTGTCCATTCAAACGTACGTGTTTTAAATGTTGTTTGCAAGGAACACAAGCCTGTCGACCTGCTCTGGATCCATGGCTGCTCGCTTTTTATTTACAATGTTTCCTGCTGTCAAAAGACACGTTCAGAGCGCACAGATGTGCCTGGCACACACAGGTATTGTTTGGCCTGTTGAGCAAGGTGTGGATATTTCAGGTCTGATTTTTTCCACCATTTGTGTGGATTGCTGTCTGCTGAGAGTGGTGTCTCCTTGACATTGCACGCCATCTCCTGCATTAGTTGTATTTCGCAATTCTCTGTTTCTTCTTGCCTGCAGGTGTAAGTGTCCCCAAACAGGTCACCCATTGCAGTCAGCACAGTTTTTCTGCTAGCGTCTTTATTTTCAGAACTGCCACATTCCTTTACCAACTCAGTTTCATTTACAAAACGCTGTATCACTTCTGTTTGAATTTCTTCTGTACCTGATGCTTTGTTTATTCCGATAAATGCATCAATCGGTGAAAGCGTGGGTTAAAAAATGACTTTTTGTTCAAAAGCATTAATGTTGACTGTCGTTCTTTGTCGTACCTCAAACTCAGATCACTGTATATTTTGTTTTTCATCTCCTTTATTACAGGAATTTCAGATGATGCAGATGATGCAAAGTTTTTAACTTGATTGATCAGGATATGCTGAAGAGGTAAAACAGCCGACACTGTGGGGTATTTGTCTGTTGATAATGCAGCGGTTGCCGTTTTGAATGGTTTCAGAGTGTCACGGATATTTTCAACAAACATCCATTCGTTAGTTGTTAACTCCACATGCAAGAGCTTTTTTTCAAAGATTACAGCGGCCACTGCAGCCTGTTGTTCTGATGCTCGGCAAATCATGTCGTAGGTGCTGCTCCAGCGTGTAACATAGTCATTGATTAATTTGTCATTTTTTAAGCCGAGCAACTTTTGCTTATCCTCCAGAAGACATTTGTCAGTTGGTGGTCTATTGAAGCCGAATGTTTACGCGGGTAAGTGTTCTTTCGATCGGTCCAGTATTCAGTCCCTTCTGTACAGCAAGGTTAATTGTGTGAGCCACACATGGGATGCATATCAAATTGAGATATCTTTGTATTGCATTGACGTAGTTCAGTGCATTATCAGTAGTGACAGCAATTACTGAATTACGCGTATATTAAAATCATCCAGAATTTCTGAAATACACTGCAACATTTTCTGCTGTGTGACTTCCTCGAAGCTCTTTAGTTTGCAGAACAAAATCTTGCAGTTACCAAGAATCGGTAATGCAATGTGATGTTACGGTAACATAAGCATCGGTGGCTAAGGAGGTCCAACCATCTGTAGTTAAAGCAATGTCCTTACAATCATGCAGTATTTGTTTTACATTTGCACGAGTGGTATCATACAGTTTAACTATGTTCATTGAAATTGTTGTGCGACCCGGAATTCGGTATCTCGAATCATTTCACCGCAAAATTCCCTGAAACCATCACCCTCGACAATGCTGATGGGTCTCATATCTTGCAGATTAATTTTACAAGAGATTTCGTAATTGCTTCACTTCGTCGACCGGGTAAAGCAGCAGCAGAGGTTTGTTGAAAAACGCTGTCATTCGTCGCTGCTTACGATACCAAAGCCCAGCCGTTTCTGATCCCTCCTCCTTACCGTGTATTTTGCTGCACTCGATGGGGTTGTGATTTTCCAAATGGCTTCTCATGTTCGTTGTATTTGAATTGTAGGGGAGTTCGCGTTTGCATCATTTACATACAACATTTTTTTTTTATTTTCAATCTGTCCTCCAATCGTCCCAAATCCAAGATGATACCAGTATTTTCTTTTCATACTGGGTTGTGTAACAATTGTCCTCTCAGAAGCACTTCTACCCGCAGTGTTATCAAACCGGAAGAGAATTAATCAGTTTCGCGCTGCACTTGAGGGTATTAGTTTCGGGTGTTTAAAGTAGCCATCTTGGTGGCGTCCTGTAATTTAAATGCCAAGATAGGAAGTTCGGTGCAACATTTAGTTTATAAATTCCAGAAATGTAATAAACTTAAGCCATTATCAATTATCGTAATAAGGAGGAAAATCGATAAAAATATCGATTTTCGATTTTATCATTGCAGCCCTAATCCACAGCCTGTCTATTCTGGAATTCGCCATGATTTGTAAGTCTTGTTTAAAACCAACGTGAATTCTACTGTCCAGTTTAGCACCAAGTCATGTGATTTTTTCCTTTCCAAGTTTGTTGCATAAATACGCACATGTGCTGTGGATATAGTACTGTACATCTACAGTAAATCCTTGTTTACATAATTAGGAAATGAACAATAGTACAACCTTTAACATTACAAAACTCAAATAAAACTTTGTTACTCACTGACATTAAGTAACTTGTTTAATTGGTACTGTAATACAGTATATTCGGGTTACAATACTTTAGTTAAATGGATTTTGTCACATTGTTTCAAGACAGGGTGTCCCACTTTCTATGACTTTGAAAACTTATTTTTTGTTAAATACATTGTGATGATCACTGCGATTATTTGCTTCATTTCAAGCAGCTGCGTTTTTCCCCTATTAAATCTTGCACCACATGTGTACGCTTCCTTTTCCATTGTAATGTTTCCAACCACATCTTATGCATGGAACATAAAAACAACAAGCAACACCTGCCTTAGCATAGTTAACAGGGGATGTAGGGCTTTTATGGAAAGCTAGAAGTCCGCAAGGCATCTAGGAAGGTTACATTGTCATTCCGAATCTGAAGTCGGGGAAGTGTTACCCAGCTTCCCTGCCAGACAGACACTTTATTCATTGTTGGTGTCAAAAGCCAGTTTAACCTGTGGTATCATCCTGAGCTGCCTCAGATTGAAGGTACATAATTACAAGTCCCAATAGAGCCACTGTTGAATAGCAGGTGTATAGAAACTGGGTAGTCAGTAATTGGGTAGCATCTGTTAGAGTGTACTTATTAGAGCAGGAAATCTTTACCTGTCGTGCTGGGCAAGTTGAGTTAAACAATGTCTTCATCAAGCTTCTGTTTGGTTTCCTACCAAAACCTTATTAATAATGTGTGTGCTCTTCAAAATTAAATGGTAGCACCTGCTACCAGCGATGACTCTTAACTTGACGATATAGAATAAAAGCTAACCTGTATAATGTCTATTATTTTCAAAGCCAGCCTTTAATAAGGCAGATTTTTAAGTGCTGAATGTGTTGCTTATACTGTAGTATACAGAATGGAAAGCACACAAACAAAGCTGGTTTTGTGTTGATGGGGCAGTCATATTTTACCCCTCTCAGACCCCTTGCTTACAAAATACCTTGATCCTTGAATAGATCATTTCCCTTCTGCAAACACAGACAAAACATTTACTAATGGTCCTAGAGTGGCTCACCTGGTGAAAACACAGCTGTGTGGTGTGCAGGGGGTCATACAGCGCAGGTTGTGGCTTTGCGAAGTATACGATCTTCACTGGAGATTCTGAAAGAAGCATTGCATTGGCTCTGGTGCTTCTGTGGGTTACCACACTAACTGTTACTCCTCATCGCGCTACAGCGAACTCTATGAGCACAAAAGCAGACACCTGCAGGCCTGGCCTTTGTCCTCCAGAAGTCGGTAGCTTGCATCCACTCTTGAGTTCCTGGGTGTAAAAGAGGAAGATTATGGGATTGGAGGATGCCCACTGAACCTTCAGTTCATTGTGTGGAGAATTGCTGTGGTGATGGGGAAAATGATTGGACATTTCAAATTGGGGAGAAAATCGAGGGTAAAATAATTGGGCACAAAAAAAAAAAAAAAAAAAACATTAGTAAGCAAGACATCCAAAAGTGCAATGGAACCCAGAATGGTGTTTATTAACTTTCCATGCAAAATGAGTTTGCAGCATATTTGTTCTTCATTTTACCTTCAATGGTGACTACCAAGACATTGAATGTCATAGCATAGTTCTTGGTGGTCACCATTGCAGAAATGCTTTTAACAGTGCTCAAGGGCTTTTAAACACATATTTTAATAAACAACAGTAACTGAACTAGTGCCACTTGAATCTGTCTAGTATTTATAAGGCACGTTTCAGTTGTGTTATTAGTATTATAAAGAAAAAGGAGTATAGTGCAGCAAAAAGAAATAGCTGAACGGTCACAGTGGTCTAGATTTTCCACTTTCCCTAATAAGTTGCTCCTTCAATTGAGTTATAAATCCCAGTTTCAGGGATATGCAATATGAAATCAATGTAATTTAGGAGAAAAAGAAAAATATGAAAGTGAAGTGAACAGCACAAATCTGTAAATATACAATAAACCTTAAAGTTACTGTATATTGCTGAACTTGTAATTGTAGCCATAAAATTATACTACTCGATTAACGTTGCGACTTGATTATGCTGTATATTTATAGCTATACAGTATGCCATCACTGTCAGGAACCAGACAGCGTGGAAAAGCAATAAAAAAGACAAACAGAATGCTTGGGTATATAGCCAAAAGTGTAGAGTACAAATCAAAGAAGGTTATGACAAGGTTGTATAGTGCACTGGCGAGACTGCACATAGAGCACAGTGGGCTGAATGGCCTCCTCTTGTTCGTAAATGTTCTTATGTAAATCTTGGTGCCACAGCTTGGTGTCTGGAGAAGTTTTAATAAAGCTGGGTTGGCAGCTGTACAGAGTGCAGTAACCTGTTCCTGTTAAAATTAAAAATACATCAATCATTAAAGATATGCCGTCTTCAGTAACTTAATCTTGGGAGCTTAAATCTAAATCCTGGCTTACTTAGGATAGAGGCTTTTGAAAAGAATGGATAAAAGGTGCTTTTATGTATTACTTGGTGTCAGTTTTCTACCTACACAGAGTGAGTTTTTGGTCCCTGATTTCATGGAGGTAAGTAATAATTTCAGGGATTTTGGGCTGCATTCATAACACATTACCAGTTACAGTATGTGCTGGTAAATACTATAGTCTTATGCAATGCCAATGCTATTTGAATATACAGCAAAGGCATGTTCTGAAATGTCGCAGACAGACTATAAATCATTGTAAAGGAGATACAAAAAGCAGGGTTAACGATTCACCACAAGCTTTCATCGCTTTCACAACGCAAAACAATCTTTGGAATCTGCAAACTCCCTACAGGAAAACCAATGTTTTATTTGAAAGAAAGGGATTTCTATGGAACTGTTTGAGTTTTAACTTGTGCTCAAGGCTCCAGCTTTTTTATCTGCCTCACCTGTCTTCATGTTTAATTTTAAGCTGTAAAGTCCCTGAGGGGAACAAAAACATTTGATATTTTTTATGTATCACCTATAAAATATAGATAAGATTTGTTTACAGTTTTGGTGAAGACAAAACAGTTTTCATTTCTGTTCACTTGAGAACCTAAAATGGTTTTAAAAAGCATTCTTTAAATATAATGCTGAGAGGTAGTTTTCTCTACTGCCTGTTTTAAACCTCGTTCCAATACTGTCAATAAAGTTTAGGGGAAAGCAACGCTTTATGCAACAGGAATAGAAATCTGCATATTAAAACAATTATAAATCATTTAAGCCTTGCTTATAACTCCTTACTAACAGAAAATAGGTGTTCTCAGTTTTGAACATTTTAACAATGACTGTAGTAACCTTTCATTATGAATTGTGACAACCTGTACAAGACACAGAGAGTACACATAATACAGCCCTGTACTTTTACAGCTGCCAACAGCTGTTGCTTTTAAAGGAAGGAGTGAAACTGCTAATCAGCCTAGGCATGTTATTTAAAGTGTTAAACTAACTTGAGTTTCTTTAGACAATAACACAGGGATCGTTTTAGCAAGCTGGGGATATGCTGGACTAGAAGCAGGTTGTTTTGATCCGAAACTCTCATTCCTTCTCACCAGTGTGGAATGTAAACCATGTAGCAGGTGTCAGTCTCATAAATTATAGGATGTGTGCCAGACTTTCTCTTCCGTTGAATTTCAGGGCTGAGAATAGTAGTCTTTCTTTATTCAAAGTATAACAAATATAGTTGCATGAATATGCTGTAAAACACTGTTGTTTGTATTCAGTAAAAGTATAAAATATATTTACAGTGATAACTCTCTGTTAAGGTCAGTTAACTGAAACCACTTGCACTAATAGTGAAATAAATATGATGTGTGACAGTGCTAAAGCTGTAGAATCTGACATTCTTTTGTACACAGCCTGTTGAATTGAACATTTTAGGGGTATAACCGCAACATATATATTGGTCCTCTATCACCTGTCCCGCCTGAAATAGTTTTCTTTGTATCTCTGTTTCCCTGTCATGTTGAAGCTGGCTGCCCATGTTGTCTGTAGACACTGTGGTAGGCATTTCCCCCCCATCACTGTATCTGTTACAGATCATTAGCAATTGCCACCAAACAAATTGTCTGAAAATTTCTTGTGGTTGCTGTGGGATTTTATTAGTGTGTCTGCACTCAGCCACTTTTCTGTGGCAAACTACAGTGAGGAGAAGTTGCTTTAACCTGCCAGTGTTATACAGGTATGCTGCGAGCTGTCACTTTCGGTCGTGGGAACTTCCCAGAAAATTCTTTATTTTACAATTGCTACAAAACCGTAAAAATAATATCTGTAAAAGGAACAAACATCCATTTTTTCACTGCATAATGGTACCGTGACCATTTTCCTATGATACACGTGTTCTACAATGCATATATGGTATGTGTTTTCAAAGTTGTAGGACAACTCTTCAAAAATGAAAAAGAAAAAAGTATGCTGAAGAATTTAAGAACCTTCAGGTGGTGTTTGTAACCTCCTGCTTAAGACACAGAGAGTGACAAGAAGGGGCTGCTTCAGGGAGCTTGTGTGCCTGGCTGTTTTTGACATGCCAAAAAAAATAAAATAACAAAAAATGGACTACCTACACCCAACCAGTCTTTTAGTATATGCAACTGGCACACCAAGATTTTTATTTTTTTCTGTTGACTACTATGATAGCTGGCATGTGTTTAGGCCAACAGGAAATGTTTGTACTTGTATCTGTGCACCTGTGCTGACTCAGTTCCAAAAAGTACCATGTTTCATAGGAGACCTCCGAACCCTGCCAGAAAAGAGTTAGAGCCGTGTTAATAATGTGTATCAAAAGGTTGTGATCCTAGCACTCCCTCAAATTAAAATTTGCCTGGAGAGACTGTTGTGTTTATTTGTTTTGTTTTTTATTTCATGTGCATCACTTCCTAGTCACGTCAGTAGTTTCTCTCCAGGAAAGTGTGTGGGGGTGGGGCTTTTCCAGACCCTTTTAATTGGTGACCACATACCTTCAAGAGCTAACACTAGCTAAATTTGGTCTTATGGGTTAGATCTTTTAACATTTTGTTCCATTTGGATGTGCAGATTCTAAGATCCAGAAAGTGTAAAAATTTAGTTTTTTGCTGTTCTTTGTCACTGTCTAGCACAAAACAGTTTGGAATTTTTGTCTGAACTGGCCCAGAATAGTGTCTTTTGTTGGTTTGGTCGAACAATTATTCATCTGTTCATGAGTTGTATGTATTTACAATGTTGAGTTCTGAGCATGCTCAGTACAGCTTTTCAAGTTAGATGTTTGAGAATGAAATCATAAACACACAATTTATGTAGTTTAAAGTGCAACATTTTTAATTTAGTGCAAAACTTTTCAACCCAAATGTCTAACTAGAAGTCAGCATTTTCCAGCTCCAAATCTCCTATTGAGATGCTCAGAATCACGTCCAGTGCTTCCACACAAGTTTCATGGGGACGAGTCATGAACTTGAACAAAGTGCTGTGTCTGTGAACAAAACGCGACTTGAATGACACTGGCAGAACAGATGTAAAAGATACAAGCTGCTGCAGATCTGGATTATTGCTGGGATCCTCTACCATACATGAATCTCGATAAAAAAAAAAAGACAACCATTGGAGGACATTTCTGTGACCAAACGGGTTCATCTTTAAACATTGCCAAAGAGACATGTGAGGTCCTGACCGATCTCAGTCAATTTGGCTAACGACCTAGACACCCCCTTCGCTTTCTTGAGAGCACTCGCAAACAAATAGTGTTTAGATCCAACGGTGATTTTTTCATCATAAAACCTTACCTTTCCTAAATAACCAAAAAATAAACGGCACGTTTGTATGGACAAACTGCCTAGAAAGTAGCACTAAACTCATCCCAATTCTCAGTTTTAGGGTTAGGATTAGGGTTTGGGTTATGGATAAGGTTATCATCAGTTACAGATATTCCGAAGACGTAGTCAAGTCTATTTGCTTCTCAGATCAAACCAACAGTCCTAGTCTGAATGATTATGCTTACCTATTTAAATATATAAGGATATATATATTATATATATATATATTATATATGTATAATATATATATATTATATATATATATAATATATATATATTATATATATATATATATATATATATATATATACAATTTTTTTGTATATAACATTTTGTATACTATAGTTCTGTGTAGTTCTGACACTGAGTGCAAGAGCTTGGTAACTCGGCACCATTACTTTTTTAAAATTTATGATACTGCAGATGCAGGATCCCGTCCCTAGAGTCCCCTGGACCCCGGACCTCTCGGGATAGCTCGTCCAAAAATCCAACAGAAATATAGTAGTTACCCATAATTATTTTGGCTTGAAGATCTGGAATACTGTAGTGGGATCTCCAACCCTGGTCCTAGAGAGCCCCTATCGAGCAGGTTTTATAGGTGTCTTTATATCATCAATGGGTAAAGATCTGGAACACCTGTTAATCTTGACTAATTAAGCAATTAAGTAAGAGCTCAGTGGAAACAAAAACCAGAAGACCCAGCAGCTCTCCAGGACCATGGTTGGAGACCCCTGCTATAGTGCTACTTTGGATGTTAATTTATTATTTAGTTTTCACACTGCAATTTGTAGAGATTATATAAAGCCCTTTATTTTAGTGAACCTAAAATTTCACACGCTTATCTATTTTTTTAAATGTTAACAACTTTTCTTTTAGTGTTTTTCACTGACAAATGTGCTTTTTCATGCTGCAGGTTTGCACTGGACACAGCAGCTTTAAAGTGTAATGTTTTTTGTTTTGTAAAAAAAGATTTGAAATAACAAAACAGTTGACATACTGCAGTAGCTTTGAATCGTATTTCACCAGTCAATAAATATGACTGTGTGCTGTGCTCTACCTTTTGAATTTTAATTGTAAATGTAATCTATCTACCTAACGTTAAAAATATTCCCTCTGCAATAATGCCTATACTTTCGTACAGTACCCCGGGAGTGTTAAGATAATGAATTTATTATGATAATCAAGTTACAACGGCAACATTGTTTCAATGGCTTTCCAAACCTAGAAACCTCCAAAAATAAGATTTACGACAACCCTAAACTACAGTACTGCACTTTACTGTAAATAAAGGATGATGAGCACAGCACTCAACCAGACAGGTTAGGAAGGGCTGTTCAGATAAGAGGTGTTTGGATAGTTCAAGTTTGTTGTACCATCATAAAACTACCTATTCAAAGCCCCATCTGAAAACAAGCTTCGGAGTCCAAACAACCCATTCGAAGTTTCAGAAGTACCACCCCCCCCCCCACCCCCCCCCCCCCCCCCCCCCCATTGCTTCAGAGTCACGAGTCTCTAAAAACGAGGTCACTAAGGCCACTGAATATTTGTTCATTCAGTAGGTGCTGATGTATTATTCATGCATGTACTGACTGAGGCACACATTGGTTTACAGCTAATATAAGCCATCAATGTGCTGGGTGCACTTCAGTATCCAGGAGCATTTAAATGCAAATTTGGACACGACTGAACTCTCATACAATGTAATAAAAGACATGGGGTAGATGTACTAAGATGGGCCAGCCGCAGTGCAAACATACTGCGATTTGCATTTCTGTTGCAACAGTTTGCAAAGTATAATTTTTTTTGTATGTACTAAGATAAAATATGTTGATGAAAGAGAGCCACAATATACTCATTTAAATTTTTTAAATTTAAAATTTGTTTCGTCATCTTATCGAGAGTCGACATTCTTTCAAATGTATTTTAAATGTATAAATCATTGCACTGAATTAACACTAATGTGTTTTGGGAAAGCTATACATAATGACAAAAATCTAAATCTGTACAGTACATCTATACCGTATACAGTACAGCAGTAAAATCAAATGAATACTACACAAAACACGGTGAGCAGATATTTTAACTTTACGTTATTATTTTACTATTTTATTATTTATTACCTCCGTCTCCAATCCCGTTCTCCACTCCCCGAACACCCAACCCCGAGTGGGTGAAAACATGCAACTTTTGTGCAGCTGTACCGAGACTCGATTGATAACACTATGTAACACAATTTTTGTTCCTGGGTAGTAAGTGTTATTTCCTAATTGCTTATGTATTTACATAAGCAATTACTGTATTTACAGTATAATTGTAAATCTTGAAAAACTACTCACTTCTAAATCTTCTGTAGTCATCTTTGTATTACTTTAGTATAAATGCATGTTAATTTGGATTCATATGTTGTTTTTTTCTGACTTTATGTGAACGAAAAGACACACATTTGGCCATTTTCCCATTGGAAATAGTGATATTTTGAAATATCACTGTCCTGGTCACAAAAGCAAAGTTTGTGGGGAATAATAGCCATTTTCTATACTTTTGAGGCATAAGCAATTAGGAAATAACACTTACTACCCAGGAACAAAAACAAAATGTTTTTTTGTTACACAGTGTAATCATTCAATTGGCGTCGCGGTACAACTGCATGTGAATTAATAAAGTGCAATTCCCCGTGCTCACATATTATTGCTTTTTACTTGCACGTGAAGTGCTGTGCAATCCTTGTGCCTAAATACAAATATACATTTTAAACACTCGTGTTACACAGACCCGTTTATATCTTGTGTACCAATGACTATACACCAACATTAACACACAACACAAAATACACACAGGGGCGGGCACTTTGCCACAGTCCAAAATAAAATCTCGCTGCTATGACCACTAAAGAAACTGAGTAAAATGGTCTTAATTGCATAGCAGGAGATTGCAGAGGGGCTCCAGATTGACGGAGTGTGGTCCTAGGGGAGGTGGCTCCTCCATAAACTCAAACTCTCCATCGTAAATCCACAGGTAAAACTACAACAACGTAGAAGACAACTTGTCAGTGGTTTTGGCTAATGCCTTGTATCAGCACTCTTGACTTAGTTTCTTTCAGTTCCACTTTTTTAAATGGACTGCTGCTCTGGTATAGCTAAGCATATTGCTCTTGGGGAGTGTTTCCTGGATGTGTTGTAAAAGATGTTGATTCAATGGAGAAATTCCTTTACCTGTGGTTTGTGCAGAAGGATCTCGTTAATAGAGAATAATTGAACTCACGCTGTGTAAGAGAATCATAGTCTATATTGCCTTTATTCCAGAAAGATAACAAAAACCCATCAGCAAAGGCTGGATTTAAGAACAGAGATGTTTTACAGTAGGTACATCATTTTAAAATAGCCAGATCTGATAGACCACACATTCAATCAAATGCCATTTGGGTTCCTTTGTGTTCATTTCCAAAGCTTGAGTTCTGGAACCTTCGGGACCCTCTGATTTGAATACCTTTAGTATTAACACAGTTATTTCCTAATGCGTGATATTCTTTCATAGAAACCACAAGGTCGTTGATTTGATACCTGTGTCTCCTGCTTGGAATACTTTTGTAATAATTAACAGGGGGGTGCTTCCTTGGCCTATGCACAACAAAGTCTCTGCTCTCTATTATTGTGAGTTGCCTTCTGACATCTTTCTGCATTCCTATGGGGATGGGTGTGTGTGGTCTAGGAAGTGGGATTATGGAGACTGTGAGGGATATAGGATTGTATGTCTCAGACTCTCTTAGTCTAACACACAGCAAATACAGGGTTCAACCTTCATCACAGCCCTGCATGGAATACAGGAGGATCAATTGTATGACGATGGTTGAATGAGCATTGTGAGAACTGTTGATAGATGATCATAGACAGAGCAGATGAGAAATCTGTTAAACTATGTTTAATTTCTAAAAAAAAGGATTAAGGTGAGTGGACAAATGAAGGCGGTTGGGAAGTGAAACAATAGTTATATGTTTAATTGCATCATGATTGGTTAATAAATGCAAGAGCCAGTATAACATGTTTCTCTTTCACAGATACATATGCTAATTTAATATAATCATTTACTGAATATAGCCCTGTATTTTATTTTGTAGCTAATTACATTCGTAATGATGTCTTTAGAATTAAAGAAGGAAAATAATTTGCAGAGTTTGTTACAACGCGGTACTGATTTAAAAAAAAAAAAAAGTTTTAAATAGCCTGTCAAATGCTAAATCGCAACGGGTGCAGTTACATAATGGATAAGATTTGTTGACTGTGCAAAATATGAGGTCTGATTTTGTGATGTGTTCAGTGAGCTAAGCTGAAAGGGCAGAGAGGACAGCACTCCAGCAACATGGCTGCAGATTCATTGGCCCTGAAGCTGGTTTGTAAAGCTGAAGGAATGTAGGTGTAGTTAATGATTACTTTGGGGTTATCAGCCAGGGCAGAGCTAAAACAAAACGTGAAAAATCCACAGAGGGGTTGAAAATAAATAATAAATTATTAGCTCAACCTTAATTGCTTACTACCCTTTTAAAAGAAGATCAAATCCATTGCAGAGATAAGGCTGGTTTTATTTTACATACCATAATGTAATGGCTGGAGAATCCCTGTTACCTTGGGAGAAAAACCTTTTTAATTCAAACAGAAATGAGGACCTTCACGTTTATTGACATTATTACAGACTTAAACAGTCACATCGTATTATTGTCTACCAATAATTTACTGACACTATTCTAGGTAACTTCCCTAGAAAGTTAATAATTACAGAGAAGCTAGACCTTGTGTGGCTTGTTGATATTAGCTGTGTTATCCATTAATCTGGACACATACATTAATCCTGTGTATAGGCAAAACTATCACTATGATAATTAAAGTATACCTCATAATAGTTAAAGTAACAGTATCTGCCATTGGGAAAGGTTGGGATGTAGCTAGCTTGGCCACTGGCTGGTTTAACATCATTTATAAAGACAAATAGTGCACCCTGTATTGCTTGGAATAATAGGCAATACTAAATGAAATGGGTGTTTCATTAGTAGAGGTTGAGCACATTGTGATTCCAATCTGTGCTACAGCAACAGTATATACACAAAGCAACGGCTGTGACCTTTGACATGCTTGCGCCTCACTGCTGATCTTTCACAAACACATCAGAAAGAAAACAACATGGAGGATGCCAGTTTTCTACAGCTTTCTGAAAATGCGGTTCAAAAAAATTTGAAACGAAAGATGAACACAAAAGTAATAAAAACATACATCGCTATCTTTTGCAATGTCACACATACCATAGAGAAATACTAGCCTGAAGACCTGAAACGTCTTGAGCACAAGCTCCGTGATCCAGTCCAGAAAGCAAATGATGACAAAGCTGTCTTTCAAGGTTCAATAAAACAAGCATCATGTTATCTTTGCTGTACCTAAGTTGTCCATATCACAGCATTAGATTTTTTTTTTTAACATATTTCTATACCATCGTTTCCCACCTCATCAGTGGGGAACCCCCTGAGAAATGAAGTTGGTTCTATCGAAGGGCCACATACTTTAGCAGCATAACCCTTCCATTCAAAAGGAGCCAGCACCTTATATAAGAAAGAAGGGTTTGAGGATCACTTGTGACACCATGCCTTTCTGTGGCAGTGTGCCCCGCCCGTGTGTATTTTGTGTTTCATGTTGTCTGTTATATGTGGATATAGTGGTATACAGAATATAAATTGGTCTATGTAGCACGAGTGTTGTAATATGTATCTAGGCACGAGGATTGCACAATCACTTCAAGTGCAGATAAAATGTGTATTAGTATGTGAGCATGGGGAGTACACAAATGAGTTAATGTGCTGGGATTCAAGTGAATAATTAATTAGTAATTGAATCCCGGCACAACCGTATATATAGGTGCACGTTTCACTCACTTGGGATGATTAGTGTGTTTGTGAGTGGAAAACGGGTGTGGAGACAGAGGAGAAATAAAAGCAAAAAGTAATTATAAACAATTGCTGTACGTGCTGGCTATTAACCAGTTGTCTGTTTGTCTGCTTGGGAACTGTTTGTTTGTCTGTTTGTTTGGCCATTGTGCCTTTATTTTGTTTTTATTTTATGTTTATTAATAATAAAAGCGCTGCAGTGCATTCATTACCCCAATCTGCTGTGGATGTGAATTCCTTTCATCCTCAGTACTGTGCGTTGTTCCGAGTCTGACATCAACACTACAGCCAGCCTGTTCACACTTTCTCACGGCTGTACTATGCATTTACCACAGTTTGCCATGTTTTCTTAACATGCTTTACCATGCCTCACTGAGCTTAACAATGCATACCTATGCTTTATTACTACTTACATGCTTTTACTATTGGAAACTTTTATAAGGGACAAGAGCGCATTCAGATTTGTCTTAAGAAGCGGTCGTGTACTATTCCAATGGAACTGATTAGTCTAAAACAATTTTGCATGTGCTCAGTTCTGTGATTAGTGCTTTTAGTTTTCAATTAAAATAACTCCTTATCAAGTGTCCCTCAGTTTGTGATGCCCATTCTGTCACCGTCAGTTGACAGAGTGGATATTACTTACTTGGAACAGGTTCTTAATCTTCTGACTGGCTCCCCATTTAGAAACACTGGAGGTATGCAGGGTGCGCAGTATCCCAATCCAGTAAAGTAACATTCCAGTACTAACTTGCTGGACAGGAAAGAACAGTGGAAACACAAGAATGCACTGGCTTTATTATTTTGTTTGAACACAAAGCAGGTATTTTGTCTCCAGTTTCAAGAAAAAGTAAAGGACAAAAGGTGACTGTGTTCTGCATGTGGGTAGAACATATCAGTTTACTAAGGGATCAGATATCTGTGCAAGGTGACTGAAGAATAGTCCTGTGTTCTTGTTGAATAAACTGGATGTACAGTATCAGCAGTTTGCATATTCCTAAGAGATTTACAGTACAAAGCCAGTTATGTGTGTCAGCTGTCAGACTGCAGACTGAACTACTCTGTTTACTCTGATCATGTATATTCAGTTCTTACTTCTTAAAGGGCCAACGGCGTAAATATCCAAATCCTACAACAGATCAGGTGCCCTATTTTGAACTGCAAAGACCCAGGCAGATGTTGAAAGAAAAATAAAACGATTCTAATCACTCTTTGTAACTGGTTCTAACTTCTTTGAGCTTAGCTTTGATATCTGGATATATATCTGTGATTACTGATTCCAGGAAAGTCATGTGACACTGTGACCCCACCATTCTATAACATAAAGCATGTTGGCTAAATACATTTGTCCTGTACATGGCTTATCTTGGGTTTACTTTTATGAATTATGATTGAGTGTTTCGCTATAGTTAGGTGGTTGATGAACTCCCTTATAAATTACTTATTTTTTTTACAATAACTTATTCCTGATCAATCCTATAGAAATTATAAATGCATTATTCACGTAACATAATCAAAATCATTTTATTTCAGTAATTTATAAGGGAGTGCAAAATGATATCACCCATGTGCTGTTACTCTTTGTATTATTTCATTTGTACAGCCCCTGTGGCTATCTCAGCTTCTCATTGACAAAACAAAGCTGTTTGAAATCCACCCTGCAGCCAGTGGAAGCAGTATGAATGAGCTCTCATGAGCACAGAGCTTATCTCTGTCACACCCAGTTGATTCTGTCTCTTACGATATTAGGCTCACAATCACACTTTGGTTGATAGCCAAAATAGCAATATCAGATCATAAGAGACAGGGTCCGTGGTTAACTTGGTTGTTTTTTTATTCATTGCAATGTAATGTTCTCACCCATTTTCAGCTTCAGCATGTCATAGAACAGCACGTCTATTAGCTTTGTCTACAGCTGTAGGACCTGGACTGATCCCTAAGGCAGGAAGGCTGCACTTATCAGTATCATGGGCCATTGATATGTAAGGGCTATATTCAGGGTCAGAGGATCAAAGAGCATTTACATAGCAACACATACAAATCAATACAGTTATGTGCTGTGTAGTGTTAAATAAAAATATAATATGGAACAGATCACTTGTATTTTTTATATATATATATATATATATATATATATATATATATATATATATATATATATATACACACAGTGCCTTGCAAAAGTATTCAGACCCCTGACCAATTCTCTCATATTACCGAATTACAAATGGTACATTGAAATTTATTTCTGTTTGATTTTTTTTTTTTAAACACTTAAACTCAAAATCAATTACTGTAAGGTGATGTTGGTTTTATGTTGGGAAATACTTTTAAGAAAAATAAAAAAACTGAAATATCTTGCTTGCATAAGTATTCAACCCCTGTGCTGTGGAAGCTCCCAGTTTGCACCGATGAAAGAAATTGCCCTAATGAGGACACAATTACCTTACCATTGGCCTCCACCTGTGAACCATTAAAGTTGCTGTCACATTTTCTGGATAAAAACCCCACTGTTGAAGGATCATTGGTAAGGCTTTGAATCTGAAGGAAAATGATGACCAAAGCACATTCTACAGAAGTTAGAGATAAAGTAATACAAATGCATAGATTAGGGAAAGGGTACAAAATTATAACCAAATGTTTGGATATCCCAGTAAGAACAGTTGGATCAATAATCAGGAAGTAGAAGCTGCATCACACCACCCAGGCACTGCCAAGAAAAGGCCGTCAAAATACAGGAAAATACTACAAGAGAGTCTCCTGGAGCAAATCTGCCAAGAGAATGGGCCAAAATCACTCCGACACTGTGTGCAAAGCTGGTACATACTTACCCCAAAAGACTTAAAGCTGTTATAGCAGCAAAAGGTGGCTCTACCAAATACTAATGTGTGGGAGTTGAATACTTATGCAAGCAAGACATTTCAGTTTTTGTGTACTGTATGTGTACACACACACACGCACACGGTGCTGTGAAAAAGTATTTGCCCCCTGTCTGATTTTCAGCATTTTTGCATATTTTTCACATTGAATTTGGTCAGATCTTTTTGTGGGTTGTAGTAGTATATAGAGGGAGTCTGAGAGAAAAAATGACACCAAAGTTTGGTGCTTCTTTCATTTGTTTGGTGTGCAAGGTAATCAAACATGCAATTTTCAGGTGTGAAAAAGTTATTGCCCCTAGTTAACTCAACCCAATTAAAGGGATAATAAGGGTCAGCTGATTGAATACTTTGGTTAACAATCAGGCCTGATTTGGGCCAGCCCTGCCCAAAATAAATCTGACTAACTTTGGCCCTTACCATTAAAGTGAAGTTGTCAGCACACAGGTTCTAGAGGCACATCATGCCACGATTAAAAGAAATTCCTGAAGACCTCCGGAAAAAAAGTTGTTGATGCCGATCAGTCTAGAAAGGGTTACAAAGCCATTTCTAAGGCTCTGAGGCTCCGCCAAACCACAGTCAGAGCCATATTGTCCAAATGGAGAAAGTTTGGAACAGTAGTGAATCTTTCCAGGAGTGGCTGTCCTGCCAAAATCTCTCCAAGAGCAAGGTGTACAATCGTCCAGGAAGTCAAAGAACCCTAGAACAACATCCAGGGATCTGCAGGCCTCTCTCACCTCGGCTAAGGTCAGTTCATGACTCCACCATCAGAAAAACAGTGGGCAAAAATGGGATTCATGGCAGAGTAGCAAGGCAGAAACGACTGCTCACTAAGAAGAACATGAATGCTCGTCTCAAGTTTGCCAAAACGCACCTGGATGATCGTCAAGAGTTCTGGAACAATGTTCTATGGACAGATGAGTCAAAAGTAAAACCTTTTGGCCAACATGGGCTCCGTTATGTCTCGTGAAAACCAAGCATTGCATTTCACAGTAAGAACCTCATACCAACGGTCAATATATACTTATATATTGGTATCCCTCATGAAGGATGCATATACAGTACCGTGAAAAAGTATTTGCCCCGTCTGATTTTCTGCATTTTTACATATTTGTGACCCTGAATGTTATCAGATCTTCAACCAAAATCTAATATTAGATAAAAGGGACCCTGAGTAAATAAATAACACAAAATTGATACTTATTTCATTTATTTATTATAGAAAGTTTTGCAACAGCCAATGCCTTGTGTGAAAAAGTAATCGCCCCCTTTGACTCAATAACTGGTTACTCCACCTTTAGCAGCAATAACTGCATCCAAACGCTTCCTGTAGTTATTGATCAGTCTCTCATAGCGCCGTGGAGGAATTTTGGCCCACTCCTTCATGCAGAACTGCTTCAACTCGGTGACATATGTGGGTTTTTGAGCATAAACTGTTGGTGTCAGGTCCTGCCACAACATCTCAATGGGATTTAGGTCTAGGCCATTCCAAAACTTTATATTTCTTGTTCTTCAACCATTCTGCTTGTGTTTTTTGGATAATTGTCTTGCTGCATGACCAAGCTGCGCTTCAGCTTCAGCTCAGGGACAGATGGCCTGACATTCTCCTGTGGAATTCTCTGACACAGAGCAGAATTCATGGTTCCTTCAATGATGGCAAGTTGTCCAGGTTCTGATGTGGCAAAGCACCCGAAATCATGACATTACCACCACCATGCTTGACTGTTGGTATGAGGTTCTTACTGTGGAATGCAGTGTTTGGTTTTTGCCAGATATAACGGGGCCCATGTTGGCCAAAAAGTTCCACTTTTGACTTGTCTGTCCATAGAACATTGTTCCAGAACTCTTGAGGATCACCCCAGTGCTTTTTGGCAAACTTGAGACGAGCATTCATGTTCTTCTTAGTGAGCAGTGGTTTCCGTCTTGCTACTATGCCATGAATCCCATTTTTGCCCAGTGTCTTTCTGATGATGGAGTCATGAACACTGACCTTAACCGAGGCGAGAGAGGCTGATCTCTGGATGTTGTTCTAGGGTTCTTTGTGACTACCTTGCTCTTGGAGAGATATTGGCAGGACGGACACTCCTGGGAAGATTCACAACTGTTCCAAACTTTCTCCATTTGGACAATATGGCTCTGACTGTGGTTTGGTGGAGCCCCAGTGACTTAGAAATGGCTTTGTAACCCTTTCCAGACTGACAGACATCAACAACTTTTTTCAGGAGGTCTTCAGGAACTTCTTTTAATTGTGGCATGATGTGCTTCTAGAACCTGTGTGCTGACAACTTCACTCTGATGTTAAGGGCCAAAGTTAGTCAGATTTATATTGGGCGGGGCTGGCCCAAATCATGCCTGATTGTTAACCAAAGTATTGAAACAGCTGACCCTAATTATCCCTTTAATTGGGTTGAGTTAACTGGGGGGTAATCAAACCCGAAGATTGCATGTTTGATTACCTTGCACACAAAATAAATGAAAGAAGCACCAAACTTTTGTGTCATTATTTCTCTCAGACTCCCTCTATATACTACTACAGCCCACAAAAAGATCTGGCCAAATTCAATGTGAAAAATGTGCAAAAATGCTGAAAATCAGACAGGGGGCAAATACTTTTTCATGGCACTGTATGTTACTTACATATATATACATGACTACCATTTGCCCCGCAATGCCATTTCACTAGCACTTGCATTCTCGTTATAGGGCTGAACACAAGTAGCACAGACTTTTAACTTTGGCGCCTGACTATAGTGTTGTAAAAGAGGAGCATTATAGCTCCATTAATTGCTTGTTTGTGTTTGATTTATAAATGGGGATTTATTTTCTTCCAGGTCAGTGACTGCGATGGTCTAGAGCCCCTGTCTGGTATTGGTAATGGAGCTGAAGGTGTGGGTGGATGGGATTATGAGGGTGGTGTGCGGCTTGTCAGAGCAGACATCATGCCAGGAGGTGGTGATCGCACTGGCGCAAGCAATCGGTAAGAGGCCTGGCCATTATCCAGTTCGAGAGCTTGGTTGGGAATGGGATTAAAACTAGCTGTAAAGCAGTTAAAGTGAGTGTAGCCAGCAAAATAAAGCCATGAATCTTACTTCCTTGGCACCTCCATTTGTGATTTAGATTTCAGACATACAGTTTTAAAAGAAACACGTTACAATAAAAAAAAAAAAAAAAGATATCTGATACGACACTAAAGAAATCTCTGTTTGCTTAACCATGGTTTCAGGCAGTGTTGCAGTGCCTTGGTCATTTAACCTGGACAGCTACTCCTTTGGCGGCTTCATTCCTGTCATTAACAAACCAGCTCCTTCTCCTACTGACTGATATGTTTTCAGCCAGTAATTTACTTTCACCCAGAACACACTGCTGAGTTGAAATAGCCTAGGAAATGCATGGGTAAAACATTTCATGAGAGTAAGGCAAGGAAAATTAGACCATTAACATATTATACGTCAAAAATGTGAATGGTGCTGTTAATTGACCCTTACTGGCATCATAACTACCATGTACCTCAGACCAAGCAGAGAATATATGATTTTATTGGTCAGATTTCCTAGTGTAATGTATGTGTTCAGGAACATGTATTTCAGCCAATAGTAATAATAAAAACATCTATTAATTAATTATCTGACAATTAGGTCAATTAAATACTTATTTAGTGTTATTTGTAATGCATACATTAAAATGCACTGTTAACTAATCTGAACAGGATAGGCTACTTAACCAAGGAAGTGTGAGTGTAACAGATATCATGTGAATAAGGTTTATAAAATAAGAACTTTCTTACCCAGTGTAGAACCAGATGTCATGTTTTAAAATGAAAATACAAGTTCGCCTTAACCAGCTTTAGACCTATGCAGCTAATTGAATAGCAAAACAGGTAAGATGTATGGAAATATTTTCTTCCAGTTACTTTCAAACAAATGTTTTTGAAAAAAGCAGTGCACTGAATCAAGTTGTAAGCAGGCTTGGTGTTTTTAAGTGTAATACGTTGTAATTAGTTGCTGCTGTTGAAAATAACAAAACAAAAAACTGATAAAGATGACTGATGGCTTTGCCTTTTTGGAGGGTTAGCATTAAATAATTGTGCAGATTTATAGGCGGTGCTTTGTCATAATTCAAATGTAATCCTATAATAGGGTAATAAAATAAAGCTAAATAAACTAATCATGTAAGTGATGAATTAAGACAGTTTAAAGCACAATGGTTTAGTGATTTCTCTGCATATATATCAGTTAACACTTTCAACACAGCACTCCTATATACAGGTCAAGGAAATAAAACGACAGGCTGCTTTCTTACTGCAGGAAGACTCCCGTTGCTGCAAACAACCCATAATTAATTTTGCCAGTAAAAGACACTGACACTATTTAAGTCATTATCCTAGTGTAGTTTTTTCTGCAAAGTTAGTGCTGAACAGGTTAAAATACATTACTATCTGAGATAAGATGCTGTGCTATTTAAACAAAGCTGGTAAACGGGTAAGAATGTTTTTGTTTGTGAAATGTGTTACTCAAAAGTATTCTATGCCACTTGTAAATAAAGTCCACCTTTCCCCTAAGAGAGTGTTAAGCAGGTTTGCCTGTACTTTGTATTAAATAAGAATTTCTCAAAGCCCCTTTCATGATTTAAATAAATAGAACTTCAACTAAAATCTATTAAAGTTCTATTTTAGTTCTCCTGTTTAGATAGTGTGCAGCAAAAAAGTCAGTGCCCTTGGCTTGAAATCTGCAGGATTGCAGAGAATAATACCTGCTGTTTTGATTTATGTTAAGAGGACGGTCAGATGAATTGTGTTTTTCTGTTTCTAGGTCAAACGGGACGCTATGTTCTGATTCAGAAACTGCGGGATACAGAGAGGCAGCTGCTGGCCAATGAAAAACCTCTGGAGTCTCTGGCAAATTGCGGACAGTACGCCAACGATGTGCAGTTCATCCTACGGCGGACTGGCCCCAGCGCTAGCGATCGACCCTCCTCCAGCAAAGACACGCAGCCTCCTGAAAGGACGTTTGTCAGGGCAAGTCTGCCTGTTAAAAACAAAGCTGAGGGCACACAGCTGCCCAAATGCAGGGAGCCTAAGAAGTCCATGACATTCAGTTTGAGACCTATGGGGACAGGGGATCTTTCACCAAGGAGTAAATTTAAGCAACACAGACAAAACGGAGGTGACTCCAGAGACACTAGGGACCAGGCTTCTCCTGTTGCCCACGTTTCCAAAAAGGACATCTTCAAAAAGATGCTGCTTCAGCAGGAGCAGCTTCACGCTCTGGAATCGCAGATCAAGTCCCTGGAATCAGAGATCCACTCCTGGGAGAGGCCGATTGAGCAAGACCTGGAGGACGAGCTGTCCTTGCTGGAGCTCAGAGTCAAGAAGAATGGGGTGGAGCTGGAGGAGGGGGAGTTCTGGGAGAGCGAGCTGCAGATCGAGCAGGAGAGCGAGCAGGCTATGCAGAGGTACCTAAATGACCTGCACAAGACCCTTCAGGACTGTGCCCATAAACTTTCCAACTGCAGCAGCAAGTCAGAGGCTCTGGAGCGCAACATCCAGCTGGAGAGCACAGAGCGCTCCAAAAAAAGCAAATCCTCCTCGAGTCATGCAGAGCCAGAAGAGGCCCTGGCCAGGATAAAGGACGATATAGAGGCCAAGACCAAGCAGAGCATCGCGCTGGAAACCTCCCTGAGCATCACAGAGAGAGCTGTGCAGGAGGCTGAGAGAACCCTTCAGGTACGGGGACAAACCTGACCAAACCCACTGCTGAAGGTGCACCCCAATTCTGATGCACACACACACCTTTGCAACAGAATGCCCCACTGCTTTACATTAGAAGTAGCTGCTCCTGGAACCTAATAGTGTTGTACGTCACTCCTAAGCATTCCACCTATAGCACATAAAGTGATCATCGGTAAGCAGCAGAAATTAAAATTTGTAGAAATCAAAACTAGCATTGAATTGAAAGGGTGGGGTGGCTAGTGACAAGCTTCATAAAGCCTAGGTTTTTGCTCCTTTAATGTGCCCTAATAAACCAGGTATGACCCTCTAGTATTGCCTATAGCTATTAACACTCAATAGTGCTGAATTTAAAAATACTAAAAAATAAACTTAATAAATTCAATGACAAATGACAACATGTATTCAATTTCTTTTACTATTGTAGAAATACTAAACCTATAGCCAATAACAGAACCTATAACCAATTATTCAAAGAGTTTGAACGATCGCTAAACTGATTTTTCACAGCCATGTGATATAAAATTCCCCCAAATATTCTGCACAGTAATAACTTTTGCATTCAAATTAAGCTCTGAAATTATACGATTTTAATCAATGAAAGTCCCTCAGTTTTATACTCATATTCAGTACATTTTTGTGGGTTACAAGTTTTTTGGGCAAAAATATGTTGCCGCTAATATTAAACTGATGAAAAGCAGAAAAAGGGATCTTAAAATTGAACACAAGTGGACCTACATAGGATTACACATAGATACGTGTGGTAATACAGAAGTTCATTTCTCCAAATATACATTTAGTCGCTTTTTTAATGAATCTTAGCAATCATTTCTTTCTCTTCTAACCTTAAAGGGAGGTGTGCTCAGATTGGCCCTATGGTAGTTCCATTAAAGGTGAAACAACTTCCATAGGAAATATTTCATTTTTGACCATCACTTATTGAACCTTGTCCATTGACAATATGTACGAGATCTGAGTGCCAAATCAGATGCTACAATTGGCTGTTTGTTCAGCCTGAACATGACTTCCCCCTCAACCTGCAAGCTAGTCCAAACATTCCTAATGATAGTGAGTCCTGGCATATTCAATTCCCAAGTAGCAGCATTCCAAAATACTTTACAGCTAAGATGAGTGACACCTGGAACTTATTTCTGTCATTTTTAGAACAGCCCATGGTACAGATAACTATCATAACCCAACAGAGTTTTCCAAATCCCACAGTAGGTCCTGATTCCAGTAGGATATTATGTATACAATGCCCCCATGTGGACACAATGTGAATCTCCATTTTAATACATGGCAACTGTATGGGGTGTGCAAGCCATTGAATACATTATTCAGGTGTCTGACCTGGAGGTATGACGTGTACTATTAATCATTTACAATGAGTTTAATATTAAGCATATGAGTTCTGTGGAAACTGGATAGCTGCTCTGTCCATGCCGATGCCTTGTGCGCTCTTCTTTCTTCTCTGGAGCGTGAATGCGCTGGTCAGGACTGGAATGGGAGAAGTTAAGACTGAAGGTGAACTTCGCCTATTTTTCACGGTCACCCAGACAGTTGTTAGCTTTCATAGTGAATAAAAGCTGATGAGCTGCATTTCCATCTGTCCCCTTAATATTACTCCTGGTGTGTATCCAAAAAAAAATGTGAAATTTTGAATACATAATACACAATACTGCATACCATAAATAACAATGATTGCGACATAATAAACAACAAGGCAGAAGAGCACTGCACATAACAAAATAGGGGAACAGCTGACAAGGCACCTGCGGGCCTGCTGTGGAGCCATTCAGGTCTGTATTGTCCTCCGGCACTACAGGTCTGGCTTTGCTGTGGATCCGCAGTGCGAAGACAGACGGCTAGGCAGGGACACGTTTTGGAGGACACGTGTTTCCCGAGTCACCAGGGGGTTGCGGCGGTGAACCAGGATTAATAATAACACAACTGGCAATTCTAAATTGGGGAGAAAAATAGGTAAAAATAACCTGACTAAATTAAAATAAATAAATAAATAAATAGGGTAACAAGGAGGAGTTTGGATAGTCAAGATTGTATTGTGTGCATTGCTGCCTTTTTTAGTTGAATGTCTGAATCCTAAATTAATTTCTTTCTCCAGATGAAGCAACTGGAGCAGGAGGAGCTGAACAAGGAGCTGAGACAGTGTAACCTCCAGCAGTTCATCCAGCAGACCGGGACCCCCGTAACAGCCCAGCACCCCCACAGCGAGCATGCAGAGCAGCCGGACAGACCCATGGAGCCCCTGCCATACAGCCACACAAATGGGGGTACAGAGCCTCTCTTCCACAGGGATTTCAACTATTAGTCAACTGTACTTCCAGGTGTCATGGGAGCTTCCCTTCACTACTCTGCAGCCCTTATACAAGTTCCCCATAGTAAAAGCATAGCAAAGTTTAACACAGCATAGTCAAAGCATGGAAGAGCAATGGTAAGCATTGTGAAGTTCAGATGTAAAACATATTACATACATTATGCTACAAGCATTGCTACGTATTGCTGCGTAGCCGGTTAGACAAAATAACAACTGCAGTAGTACTGAAATGCTATGGAATTTTCTGTGAAGTGTTATCTGCAGAACATAAAACAAATATGGAAAAATAATCAGGCTTCTAGAATGACTACTGTATCATTTCCACTGCCTTTCCCCAGGTACAGCTGAGCTGGCCGGTCTGGATGAGACATCAGACAGTATAGTTTAGTATCTCATACCCCAGGTTCAAATTGCGACATGTGTTAGAGACAAACTGTTTTGAGCAATGGTGGCTGTGTTCAAAACAAACTCATTGCTTTGTGGGATGCAGAAGAAATGACAGGCTCTCCACAATATTTGGGTGTAAAACCCCATTCATGAGCAGCTATCAGGCATAGTTTGAAACGTAATAGTGTTTAACAAAATCACGGAAATTCCGCACTGCTATTTTGTGTTGAGATACAATACAAACAAAGATAAATATTAAAGTTTAAAGATAATAACAATGTGACCTTTACTGCTGCAGTACTACTTCCTCAGTCAGCTATACCTGACAAAATGACTCTGAAACTCAGCCAGCCATCTTCAACTACAGCTCTCCCAGACCAGCCAGCTCAGCTATATCTGGGAAAAGGCAGCGGGAAGGAGGCATTATAAGTGCTTCGAGAATGAAAAAGTGGCTAGCAGGTTTCAATGGGGAAGGACACCTTTGTCCCAACAACTACCTTTGGAGGAAGTAATAAACTGCAATGTCAACTTTCTTACTGATACGGTGCTAAACTGTAGATTACAACAAACAAAACACACATGGATAATATTTTACTAAAATATACAGCAAATCCTGATAACTAATGTGATACAGCTATCTGAAGTTTCTTTGTATCAGATATCAGAGGACTATAGTCTGTGGAAGTGATGTAATATACTGTTTAATTATTCTTTTATGTAGTATTTCTTTTTTAAATATAGTATAGGGTGCTGTGTAAGATACAAGCTGATTTTCACCCACGCCCTGTGGAAGCCTCTCTGTCTTCTCATGGTGTGGATATCGGCAACACCCTATACGATATATACACTGAGTGTACAAAACATTAGGAACACCTGCTCTTTCCATGAAATAGACTGACGAGGTGAATCCAGGTGAAAGCTATGATCCCTTATTGATGTCCTGTTAAATCCACTTCAATCAGTGTAGATGAAGGGGAGACAGATTAAAGAAGGATTTTTAAGCCTTGACACAATTGAGACATGGATTGTGTATATGTGCCATTCAGAGGGTAAATGGGCAAGACAAAAGATTTAAGTGCCTTTGAACAGGGTATGGTAGTAGGTGCCAGGCGGCCGGTTTGAGTGTCAAGAACTGCAACGCTGCTGGGTTTTTCACGCTCAGCAGTTTCCCGTGTGTATCAAGGATGGTCCAGCCAATGGAAGGCCAGAGGTCGAAAACGGCTCATTGATGAAAGAGGCCAAAGGAGGCTGACACAAATTGTGCAGAGTAACAGACGGGCTACAGTTAGTCAACTGACAGTCCAGTACATTGGTGCCGAAAGACCCATAATAGAATGCACAACTTGTTGTACCTTGACACAAATGGGGTATGGCAGCTGACGACCTAACAGAGTTCCACTTCTTTCAGCAAAACACAAGAAACTGCGGTTGCAGTGGGCTAAGGAACGAAAACACTGGACACTGGAGGATTGTAAAAACATTGCCTGGTCTGATGAATCCCAGTTTCTGCTGTTTCACGCTGATGGGAGGATTAGGGTATGGAGAAAACAACATTACATGTATCCATAATGTCGCATGTCAACATTGCAGGCTGGTGATAGTGGTGTGATGGTGTGGAGTGTGTTTTCATGGCACACATTGGGCCCCTTGATAAAAGTGGAGCAACGTTTGAATGCCACAGGATATCTGAACATCATTGCCAATCAGGTGCATCCCTTCATGGCAGCAGTGTATCCATCTGCTAATGGATTTTTTCAGCAGGATAATGCCCCATGCCACAAGGCTAGGATTGGCTAGGATTGTCCAGGAATGGTTCCACGAACATGACCGTGAATTCAGCTTACTGCAGTGGCCTGCCCAGTCACCAGATCTCAATCCAATTGAACATCTGTGGGATGAGATGGAATGAGCTATTCAGAGTAGAGATCCACTACCAGCCAACTTGACACAACTGTGGGATGCACTGGAGTCAACATGGGCCAGCATCCCTGTGGAACGCTTTCCACACCTTGTACAGTCCATGCCCCGATGAATTGAAGCTGTTCTGAGGGCAAAAGGGGGTGCAGCTCAATATTAGGAAGGTGTTCCTAATGTTTTGTACACTCAGTGTATATGCACGCCACATTTTGCGTTACATTTTCTTTTCCCTGAAGCAACAGTTTCCCAAATATGCCCCATAACCTTCAAAACACTAGTTATCGTAACAAATAAATATTCTGTTTGCAGGTTCTCCAATCCCCAACACAGACTCCCCTCCGCTGCCCACAGCTAAACAGCTCCTGGGCAACCCTCGCAACCTCCAGAATCCACTGGTGTCCAGCTTGAATCCAGAGGGTGTGTATGTTTGAACTGCCTGCTGCCTGCCAGCTTTTAGCCAGCCTTGCCCAGCTCAGCATCACTCCGGGGGTCCCCCGGGAACGTCTGGATAAAGCAGACTCTTGGTCCCCACTTTGCCAGGGTTACAGACTATCCCTCTCTCCCTCTCCTTCCCTCTCTCTCTGTGCTCTTCTCTGGGTTAACTTTACTGCCACAACGGCTTGCTACTGGTTCAGCAATGGTTGTTATCTTATACTGAGATATTTTGCATTTAATCGTAATCTGATCCAAAAGAAACTGTCAAATACACTTCAAATCCAAAATGTTCTAAAACTTTGGAAAAATCAGGGCATTGTCCAAGGTTTTGACTTTGTCCTACATTCTCACAGAAATCAATGAAAGTGCAATGAAATCTCCCTGTGCCATTTTGAGAAGCACACTTTTTTGATTGGCTGATTTTGCCAGTTGTTGTGCACAGCTGAGACAAAGATGTTTGTGTTTGTTATCTGTAGGTGCCACACACAGTATTATGTTCCTACAGGGGTTACTCAACAGCTGTAAATAATAAGGCTGTAAACTAGTAGTTTATACAGATACAGACATTTATTATAAATCATAATTATAATCTTTCATAAAATTGTATGTTGTTTGTGATATACCTACATTAGGCCAATACTATTACAAGTGTTCTTTGGCACAGTCAAATCAGAAAGTATAAGAGATCAAGCCTGCTGAGCTGGTAATCTTTTATGCCAGTCCTGTTTTCATGGTTTCATTTGGTTTATTTTAACTCCAAAGTTGTCAGGCACTACCCATTCCTTCAGTTTAACACCACAGTTAACTAATGGCTTGGGGCTATCCTCACATAATAATTTGCGGTAAGATCGACAAGATCTCTTGATGTTTTAAGTACACTACAGAAATGGGAAGATGTGTTTTATTAGAGTGTGTGGACAATGAGCTCATTACAAACAGTTGGTTTGTACTGGTATTGTTTGCACTTAACTCGAAGCAAATGTGTAGAGTTTGTTTGGGTGTGAAGTAGAGACCCCTTTCATGATTCACTAAGTTCACATGTGTACACACTGCACTTTACACTTTATTTGTTTTGTTTGCTGATGGACCAGATTTTTGCGTTGCTAAGGGGCTCGGTAACACAGCAGACTAATTCACTAGAATGCCTTTCACCTTGAATCCACTCAGGTCACAGGTGACAGTGATAGTCTCAACATAGCCCCAAGTAAATAACTACATTGCATCCCTATTTGGAACCATGCATGACTGTTACAATGGGAATAGACCTTTCATGAAGAAAAAAATTACAAGCACGCAATAGGAAGAAAATATATGTTTTTATCATTGCTCTGTAGACCGTATTTTTTTCATTAATTTAATCCCCAATAACTTTAATACCCGATCTTAAAAACCCTTTGATACATCAACATTACATCAAAGTGTTTTTATCAATGCTGTACACGAACACGCAACCCAGACTCACTTCTTCAGGTTTATCTGTTCAGCTTTGTTATTCACACTCCTCTCCTAGCTAACCAAACCCCCATAAACCCAATATGAACAAGTTCTTATAAGATATTTGGAACTGCATTTTTTAATTTGGCAACTTGAAATACAAAAAATAAGTGGTGTCATTATAGTTTAACTGAATGATAATTATTTTGTGCTAAAATAACCCAAAATATCAAATATCTACACTGACATTGCAACCAAAAACAGAAACTGGCAGCTTTAATGTTAATGGGCCAAACAACTTCAATTTTCCGCCAGTGAAAAAATTGCTCCACTTTCATAAGAGTAATAAAAATGAGTGTGTGTGTGTGTGTGTGTGTGTTCTTAAAATTAACATTTTGAGTTGTTTAATTATACTTCTACAACATAGCAAAAAACTCAATACATTTCATAGGCAAATACTTTGTGTTTGATTTGAAAAACAGTGAAGCAAACCTATAAGAGCGAAAATTGAGTAAATCAGGGGTCAGACAATCTACTGGTGTAAGGTGTGCTTTATGTACTTCTCTCCCAAGGGATAGAAGGGCTTTCAACATCTGAACAAAATATTTGCCATCTTTGGCAGCTGTAATTATTCCTGTTTTAATCTTTGCTTGTAACAAAGATGCATGCTCCTGTTTTACCATGTGCACCTGGAGAGGTTAAGCAAATATTTCAAAACAAATAAAAAAGGTCACTTAGATTATTTTTGTATGTCTTGCAGTCCGATCATCAAGGGAGACCACCTGGAGGTAACATGGGGCCAGCAAGCATAGGAAAGGTGCTGATCTCTGTATATCAAACTATATGTTTTATTCTTTAAAATTATATCTATTTTTGTTAGGTTTTCTTGCAAAATGAGATACTGCGAAGCATGAAATAGACATATTTTGTCACAGTATGCCTCTTTATTTTACTGAATTATTACTTTGAACTGTATGTGTATAAATATATTAAAGTTTTTGTATGCTATGTTTTGATATGTCTTTATGTTGTGAATAAATGTTTCATGGTTTTTAAGCCTGTAACCAGTGTTAATGGTTTCCTAACAAAAGACACGCCTCTATTTAACCATGCTGCTCTTTAGACAGATGTGATAAATCTGGGACTGTTTAGCACCTGATACAAGGTAAAAAGAAAATGTATTCAATGATGACCTTTCTGCCCATCAGTCCTCATCCAGTTCCTAGAAGCTGGTTAATCTCAAAACATTGTAAAGGAAGCCAATGATTAGGATCAAAAACATGACTTGGTAGCCCAACCCTCACCAGTATGTGTGAAGAAACATCTCCTACCCTCTGTCCTAGTCTTCACTCGATTTTCAACTGTGTGACCTCTGGTCCTGGTCCTCTGGTCTCTGGTTCTGTTAAGATTTGGAAGACTTTCAATCAAGAAGACTTTCAATCAAGTCCACTCTAAACAATCTTTTGTTTTAAGCTAAATAAATTCAGTTCTCTCACCCTAACTTCATAGCTCTAATGTAATGTTTTTGACTTATCCCATGAAAAATAGAATTCCTGGATGAACTGAGACAATGTGCTGGTACAACTTCTAATTGCATTTTATTTTGCTACTGTGGCAGAGTGGTTGCAGTGCACAGGTGTGGTGAAGTCACGGACCAGGAAATGAAACAATAACAAATTGTGTACAGGCAAAACGGCGCTGCTGCGCTCCTATTTAACAATGAACAAAATAAACAGCGTAAACAAAAGAACACTGGCCAAAGTAAAACAAACACTTTCAAACAGGTATATCTCGATATAGCAGTTGTTTTTTCTATTCAATTAAACTCACATCTCGTCTCTGACACTCCTCCTAATAAGCCTGGAGTGCGTACTTTTATATTCTGTGGCTGGAGCCTTAATTGCCTAATTTAATACAATAATTACCACATTCCCATGAGGGTTCTTGGGCAGCGATTTTAACCCCATCCCCACCGACTACACATTATAAGACAGGTGTTACGACGAATTCAGTGCCCCCTAGGATTCATGTGTCCCTGACGGAAGTACACAACAAACCTTGCTATCTGTCAGCGGGAACGTGTGGTTACTCGATCACGACGCAAAGCGTGTAATTTGTCATTGCAATCCACTAGAGCAGAAATAGAATATGCAACATGAATATGTGCTGTGCCGCAAAAGGGAACAAGTTTATTGCTTCTGGCTGCAGATGTTTGTGTAAGCTTGTGATTTCGGCGATTCTACATCCAGAATAGATTGTTTAAATACAGTAACAACAGCAACGATATACCGTGTTTCTTGAAATGTGTATAAATTATATATTTTAGTTAAAGTTGCTCTTATCAGGACTGAAGTTATTGTATATTTTATCTGCTCTTACTGTATTGTGAAATATGTATATTTTGTGACAACTGCAAGTCGCCCTGAGTAAAGGCGCCTGATAATAATAATAATAATAAATAATAATAATATAATAATAATAAAAATAATAAACAACGAAACGCAACGAATTCATGTAGGTGATTAAATGGAGTCTTGTGACGAATTGTACGTGTATTTTTCAGACCACAATAAACAAATTGAGACTCATTTATATTTATTATATTACTACACAAGTAATCTACCATGTGTAAATTAATCCAGTTATTTTATAATTCAGTTAAATACAGTAAAATCTTCTAAATGTTTATTTACTTATTTATTTGTAAGTAATTTCATTCCGGACAGCTTTTCACAACTGTCACACACACACACACACAGATAAACCAATAACAGAAACGTTGAACTTGAAAGGAGATTATAATTATTATTAATTTGGCACCTGAAAAAGAATCGTAGTAGTGGGTTTTGCTCGTGGTGCATTTACGGTTCTCAGCCATGCATTTGCATATGAAAAACAAGGGGACACTGAATTTTTGTGTTTAGTCTCCCAGGAAAATGTGGTGTCCCTCCTCTAAATCACACAGGAGATTTCCAAAAACTACCAAACTTATACTGTTAGTGTGTCTCTCTCTCACCTGCACACTCAACAACTTTTGTCACGCGGGTGTGCATTTGCACTCAATAAACAAGGGGCACCATTTTTTACAGTCACTCTGGAAAATGTGGTGTCCCCTCTGTAAATCAAGCAGGACCTTTCCAAAAACTTCCAAACTTATGCTCATCAGTAGGTTAGTTTAGATAGTGATCCCATGTAATGTACAGCGGGGTTTGCGTAGTGCAGCCGATTCCTGGAGCGGGATGCCTCGTTTATAAGGCTAGCGCTCGACCTGTATGGCACCTTTTATTTGTAGTTTTTGTACGGTGTTTTATTTTTGTACAGCTTGCTGTAGGTGTCCTATGTTCATTACCATGGCTGGTAATGTCACATTACCACCTTTTACTTTTTTTTTTTGTATTAATAAATCCTGCACACTCACAGAGACAAACAGGAAAAGCGAGATAAAGAGCAGTAAGATATACTCCTTGTCTATACTTTTTGTTTTATGTAAATTACACTGTGTTCTGATTGAGAAAATAAATAAAACCTCCATTACTGGATCCCTTGCATCGCCCTGAATCAATACAAGTACAACTTTACATTAACGACAACAATAGTGGAATATGGCCAATACATGTCGCAAAGAATCCCACAGCAAGAAGCGCATTTAACAAACTGCATTCAAACAGATTTTTTTTTATTATTATTTCCATTTTTCCAGTACTGAAAAAAGTTACATAAGTCTACAGATCTGGCAGGACTAAATGTATGTGTACTAGTTAGTATTTAAATAGGTATCATGAACTTAAAACATTAATATCTGTGTGTGTCTTTTTTGGTGTTATTTTTATCTTTACCGGAAAAAAGACCCAGTTATTTTTCACGACGGGTACCCAGTTCCAGATTTTCTACCTGTGCCGACCTCATATATATATACATACACACACACACACACACACACATATCTATATATAAAAATTTGTGACAGACTGAAGCTGTTAGAATCAGTGTTTCATTTTAGTTTCAAGGTTACTCCCTACTATTTCATAGGATTCCTTTCTCCTAGAACGTTTCCCCTCCACGTTTGAATTAACTATAGTGTCATTGTTTTGTATGTATTTATTAGGCTACATACATACACTAGGGGCAGTGTGTTACAAGGAGGCAGAGTAATGATTTCACTCTGGCATGCAGTACTTCAAGGAGCTGTACTGAAGCAACAGGAGGTCACCAGGATGGCATGTGCCTGAAACAGAAAAAAATAAAGTGAATCTAAACAAGAAAAATAACCTTAAGTTTTTATTTAATTTAAAAATACATAATATACCACATGTTTAGACAAGGGAAAATTTTAAATATTTTATGTTTTTTATTCACTGGGATCACATAGTAATGAAAAGACAAAAAGTTAAAATATAATACAATACAGACTTATTTTTATACAGTGCCCTTCACACCACGGCATCCCAGAGTGTTTGAAAGAATCCATTGTTTCAACCTGCCCAGTCCAACAAATACAAAGGATGACAACTTTCTTATTTTTGCAATGTGCACCAAACAAACTTAAAATTTACTGACAGGTTTTACCTGGTAAACCAAATTGTCAGTTTCCTTGTGATACGTGAGTCACTCTGAAATGTATTTTAAGGAAAAAAATAAAAAATAAAAAATCACCACTCAATTCCTTGTGTACAGTGGAGTTCCACAAACAAAACCAAAAGAAATGTTGTTTGAGTACCATTGTTCTAGTTAATATAAATAGTTGTATAAATCAGACATTTATACAAAGTAGCTGCTTGGGTGAGGTTGGGCAATTTCACACTATGGAGAGATAAGTGTTCCCAACTTTTTGTAGTATTCCAAATGAAAAATGGTCTGAAGTACTAAAAAACACAACACATATTACTTCTATGTTAATATTGCACAGTTGTAGTGTTATTTTCAGCTACACATGAAAACGTGGTAAGCAACACGCTGCCCTTGCTCTCGCTCCCTAAACAACTTCAGCTAAGATTCATATACTGTACCGTGTGCATTATTTAATTCTCACCTGCACGTTGTTTAAGTGCATTATTGAATTATCACGTGTTCTTACATTAAGTGCATTACTGTATTCTCACCTGTACGTTGGTTAAGTGCATTATTGAATTCTCACGTGTACTTTAGTTAATGTCGCAAAACAGAAAACTTGCAAACTGTACCTCAAATGTATACAAGACAAAAGCTTACTTTTTTATTCTGGTTGCCTGCCAAAGTTGCACGGTGTGCATGAACAAAGTATGCAGCAGGTATCTCATTGCTGTCTGGTCTTTGGCAGTCGTGTCTGTTAGTCCGAAAAATCAACTACCATCTTACCTGTTTTGTATACTATGTTCTTTATATTTTGTTAAGCAGTACAACTACTTCTTACATATTACAGTACCTCATAGCGTTCTGTCTGTTGATCAGGACAGTCCCCATCGCACGCAGAACAGGCCATCGCGAGTGTTGTGTTACCAGAAGCCAGGGCAGGATAAACTACCCCTTGCTGAACTTTACCTCTCTGACCAAACACACACACAACTACTTTACGACAGACGTAAACACGTCACTGAAGCCTATTCACTTTTGTTAAACAGACGTTAAATTCTGGGTCAGTTTGTAAGAGTATCCAGCCTGCCAGTTCAGCCTACCCACTTTCACAGTACAGTAAACCAGCTATGGACAGCAAGGTGCCTAGGCGACGATAGGAAGAAAGGGTCGCTTCAGGCAGTCTGTGTTGGGACCGTCAACACACCTGTCGCTGTTGCAGATGACACGCACGCACCAGTTTTCTTCAGCTAGATTGTTCTTGAACAAGGTTAATGAATTCGAGAGTCGTGGTGATTGTTTGTAATAGTAAAAGCTTTTGGCATTTAAAAATAGTTGTGTGCCACCTCGTTTCTTGTTATTAAAACCACCATCTCAAATCTGTTAATTTTTTAAAATTATTATTTTAATTTACAATATAATTCTATTTCATTCAGTATATAGTCCGAGAGATTTGAGAGTTATATATATATATATATATATATATATATATATATATATATATATATATATATATATTGTATTGCGTGTAATATTTTAAAATATTTCTTACGCTAGCGGCTGTGTTTTTCAGGCGGTGTTGGGGCAGCCCTTACACTAGAAGGACACGAACATGGCGGCCTCCTTGAGACTGGGATGTCAGGGGATCCTGAACGGGATAAAATTAATACGAACATGTAGAGGAATACCGCAGAGTCACCATGGACATTACAGACATGTTTTTCAGTCACAATCTCTGTTTGGTAAGTGATGATAAAAAAATAAAATAAAAACAAAGTTGGTTGCATTGTGTATTGCCGGTGTTACTACTACCAACTGTCATGTGACAGTTTACTTTGTCACACGTTTGTGTTTGACACACACAATATATATATATATATATATATATATATAATATATATATATATATATATATATATATATATATATATAAATATTCAATGACAACCGTGACTGTTCATTCCTGGAAGTACACATTATTATGGTATGCATATATAGGTCATACAGCTATGTGCAGTACTGGTAGCGATTACACAATAACTGTCATAATGTATACACAGACTGTTTATACAGTGAAAGGATAACCTGGGCGCTTTTTAAATATAATACAGAATAATATGCATTTCATGAAGGTGGACCAGCGAGTTTCGATGTTGATACATTCAGAAATATACTATTTGTATTGACTCGAAATTGTTGACCTGAAGGTTGTTTGAGGTGACTAGTGTAGGTAATGTGATGACTGCCTTGGAATTAAATAACATTTTGAAGCTAAATGATTATCCCAACCGAGAACAGAGGTTGTATTGCTTCACATGTGTTATAACTGGCAATAATAATTGGTAGGTTTAATAGAGCAAATAGTTTCAATTTAGAGACGCCCATTGCATTGAAATTCAAGTAATTGCCTGTTTTACTGGGAAGTTATACACACCAGTGTTTCTCCATGTTTTTTCATTTCCACCCCTCTCCATGAACTTCTTGACTGCAGACAGAAGAATAGTTCACTGTGGTCCTTCATTTCCCAGTTGCAGTGTTGCATGCAAATGCTCCCACTAACAATCTTTTAAAGTACATTAAATCTTTACTGTAGTCTAGGGCACAGTTTCCTAATTTATGGTCCATGGGTAAATGCCTTAGAACTGTATAACACAACTTACAATACCCACACAGCCAATCTGTTAATCAGCTACAGGTAGCACTTTATCTCAATTCACAAAATAGGCATCGGCAATATATTTTTTCAGAGAGTAATAGTCTTAACAGTAAACGTAAGTATTGGTACAGCACCTGTAGTTGTGCTGCAGTTTTTAGCATCATGGTGGTTGTGAGAAAATCTCTAAACACGGATGGTTCCCTTCTTGGAAAAGGTATACTAGTGAGAAGCCACATCATACAATTTGATAGCAGCACTTTTATTTATTGTTGGAAAACATTGAGCAAGACTTCCAGTCGAAACTTTTGTAAAATAATTTACATAAATTACTTATTTATCTGTGTGGAAGGGTGGTGGGCAATTCACTGACACAGAGACAGAACTTTATTTATAACATCGCTCAGGCGCACTGATTTTTTTTTTTTTCAATTTCTTTTGTTTTTTCATTCAGTGATTTATTTTAACCCGCAGAGGGCACTGTTGTCCATGGCCTGAATACTGGCAACAGTAGACAGGACCACAGTTTTACCAATGTTGGTATACAGTCCAGTGCACATACACATGCTCAAAAATAATAATGAAAACAAAAGGCGAAAGAAGGGAAAATAAAACTACAAAGTAAATGTGCTGCAATCCTACACTCACCAGTTCCCTCAACATGCTGATGCTGTTCGGGGTTCTGCCCAAGTTTTCCCCCCGATACTAAAAATTATTATTTTTTTTTTTTTTTTAATTTGTTGTGGTGCTCGTTCTTCTCCGGCCATGCTCATTCCGGCAGCAGAGCTTCCGCCAGCTGACTCGTTTGTTTTAAAGGGGCAGAGCTGAGGGAATACCAGGACATTATTTTATAGGGCTAGCAATCCCTCCAAGGCCCGCCACTCAGAGAAAGAGAGAGCCCACACACCCTCTCTCCCACCTCTCCGTGTCACTGCAATGACCGACAGGCAGATATTGTAAGGCTGCTGCCCTCTTCCTGCAGCACAATGAACACACCAGAAGAGTCAGCATAGATCTCCCCCCAGTTACAATCTACAATTGAGTATTTTATAGTCATGAAGTTTAATTAAATGTGTTACATTTTTAATAATCTGATATATATAGATAGATAGATATAATATGTGCTTAAAAGTACAGTGGGAATAAACTAAACCTGAATGTGCTTTAGACATCCCTGCAGTGTGCCAAAGAAAGATGCAGTGATAAAGTTGTGCTCAACAGTAAAATTAATTATGTATGTCTGTAATTCAGAAAATGAGTTTTCAGTGGCTTTAATAAATGTGTACACCTGCAATCTACAGCCTCAATCTAGCGAATAATACAAGGATACAGCACAGTATGTAATACTCATATTGTTATGGTTCTAGTCTTTAAAATGATACTATAAATGGAAAGTCTGAATTTAAGTTGCCTTTGAAATTAACTGTAGTAAAAACACAGATTTTAAACATCCAGGAAAACCTGGGTTAACACGATGCTTGTTTTTATTTTATTTTAAACAAAAATGTTCAGGTCATTTAGCCTTTGGCTTGAAACCCCAAAAACCCTGTGCTATGTTTAAAACCAAAATTGTTTCTAGTAGAATTGCCTTACTTGCTTTGACATCTGCCTCACCGTTGTCTGGGCAGATTTGTACAGTAGTTTTGCCTTCTTCAGGACTCATCATCAGCTTTGACTGATATGGTGCATCTGTTTTACTGCTCTGCTGTCTTTTGCCTCCTTGCAAATTTTTTTCTTGGCCTCGTTCAATATCGCTGACAATTTCCCTATTGCGAGAATGAAACCATTGTCAAGTTAAAAAAAATATATATATTATCAGTGTTTTATTTTAATTGAAAATGTAACATGTTTGCATTTCCCAGTTCTTACCATTTCAGTCGGTTAACCTTACGCTTGTTTATACAGATTTCTGATTGCGCTGTAAGCATGGTTGAGTGATTGCATACATCCAACTCAGTGGGGTGTTCTGAATAGTTTAATGATTGGCCTACTCTCAGTAAAGTTTCATTGCAAGTAGAAATGTATCTCTTAACTGCTACTTTATTTTGACCTGGATATACTGTACCAGTGATTCAGATATTTTTCACATACCCATTTTACTTCGTTTTTAAACCATGCAATCTGAGATGACATTCTCCTTGGTTTATGCCCTAACACAAATTCTAGTTACAAAAAATAGTTCTTGAAGGTATGATTTTGACATTTCAACTATATGTATGCTGTTTTAGGTACATGATTTTTACAGATCTACCAAGCAATTCATTTTTGAAAATTACATACTATAAACAATATGTACCATTTTTCATGCGATTATCTTTAGTCACATTTACTGCTGGGGCAACATTTCAGTACAGTGTGTTGCAAGAATGTGTCAAGAGTTTCAACACAAATCGGTGGGTTGCATGGATAGGATGGTGACATAGACTGATAATATCAGTAATAACCAAGAGAAAACCCAAGACACTACCCTTACACAGCACCCTTTCTAATCGGGAGAGAGATTTACAACATTGATCCTTTCTCTCTTTATCACAAATACTCAAGATCAAACTTCCAAGGTAGTAAGAAAGTTACAAGAAAGATAGTACAGTATCACAGTACAGTAAATAAGGTGCATTTGAGTACAAAATAAATCTGAATAATAAACATTTTAATTTAGCACTAAACAAGATGTCCTAATCTTCAGTTACAGTTTTCTACTTACTTATGATATTACAGTATATGGATTGGGGCCTCAACAGTGTCAATGTTTCTGCCAGTCCAGTTGCCTAATAGTTCCTTTCTTCATACTATCCAAGCAGTGTTGCCCTTATCTGTCAGCAGAGGGCAGCAGAACACTATGTCTCCCTTGCTAAGTGGAGAAGGCCATGATCTGGTAAACTGAGCTGGTTGAGTTGATTTGAGATCTGTACTCCGGTGACTGAATACATGCAAGCAGTTCATGGAAAAAACAGACTCCATGTTTTCTAGTTCTGGTCCAGCAGGACTATCAGTTGTTTTCTGTGATTGGTGCTGATGACAGTTATGAGTGGTTTAGTTTCCACTTGTCTCTGAACGGATTGCTACTCTGAACTATCCTGTAATCTTGATCTCCAGTAATCTTTTAAAATATTTTGGTTCTTTGCCTATTGTTGTTTTTTTAATAACTTTTCTATTGTGAAAATATGTACATTTTAAAAGTACAATGTTATCAATTAAATCACTGCAGCTAGACCACTGGAGTGAAACCAAAGGGAAGCTGGAAGTCAACTACCGGTATATCAAACTAGTAATATTTTTTCGTGCTTCCTTCACAGTTGGTGGGCCTGGTGGTAGCAGATGATCGTTCGACAGGTTTAATCAGGCATAAAAAACAATAAGCGCTACAGATCAATCCTAACAAAGCTTCTCGCTCAGATTTCCAGCATCTCAGCAAATCACACTCCACCATGCATCAACAGTTCTGCAGTATTGACTGCATTGATGAAAGGGCATGTAAAGATTTTGTTATGCTGAAGACTGTGATATTATTTTCAAGTCACCATAATTACTGTATCTCTTGAAAATGAGATTATTCCCCCACCCCCCCCCCCCCCCCAAAAAAAAAAAAAAAACATTTTTAACTACTCAATAAAAGGTTAATGAAAATGGCCCCTACGCCTAGCACAGTATAGAATAGTTCAGCTCTCAAGAGTGGCCTCTGACATTTGACATTAATTCACTCTTTGAGGTCAATGACTTTCACCTTTTAGTTTTTGCACTTTCACGTTGCTAAACTGGGAGCGCATAGCAAGCACACATGAGGGGTGTATCACAGTCCCCTAAATGAAAATCTAAACTAAAACAATATAAACTGTCCTTTAGCAAACCACTGTTCTTTGCAAAATATTGTTGTGGCAGAGTGTAAGCCCTGCTCGTGTCAACAGTGTGGGTGGAGTAATTTTATTTGTTTGGCAGGGATTGGGTTAATTCCATTCCTGCTGAATACATGTGTGGAATGTGGTAGGATCTTTATTGAATAACTGATCCTCAATTAAGGGCCTGTTCACACTGGGTCTATTTTTTAAATTGTGTGACCCATTTTTTAAAAAATTGAGGTATCATAAACGCCAATTTGTGTTTTTTTTTTTTTTTTTTTTTTTTTTTTTTTTTGTCATTTTCTCCCAATTTAGAATATCCAATTGTACAATTGTAGCACCTGCTATGCCAATGTAGCATAAGAAGCTTGCTGCTGCTTCTGCACTAAACTGAGAGGCAGAATACCTGGCCAGGTTATTCCAATCAGTTTTAGATAATGGCTAAATAAGCTCTAATGTTCTTTCTTAATAAACAGAGGGCTAATCAGTTTTATTTGGTAAAATTGGTAGGCTAAGAGAACTCCATTGTAAGCTCAGCTATGTTTCCTTATCTCTGTACAGATGTCTTTTATCTTGTATGTCTTTTATGGGGCTGAGTGGTTAATATCTTATCAGGCAGATTTTATGACATTTCACTAAGGTCTTGTCCACACTATGCTTTTTAAACCGTATTAATTACCTTTAAACTGGCTTAAAAGTGCTAAATACGGTTAGCGTGTACACTATGCAACGTTTAATACCGTACTCGAGAACCGAGTCTGGTTCTAAATTAGATTGCATCAGGTAGTGTGTTTGTCAGAAGTGTGGATGCTGTAATACCAAATTATATTTTTTGTGTATCCTCCAATATCCCAAAATGCTTTGTGATATGTTTGGCTAAATACTCTGAGATGGAGCCTGAAGGACTTGCTATAAGTGTACACTTCACACTAGGTATTCATTTTTATGCTTTAAAAAAAAACTGTCACGTCATCTCTGTAAACTAGTTGGAAAAATAACAAAAGCACAACGTTAGTGACTGCAAAAAAAGTAGGATCGGGAATCAACGATTCATGTAATTTGTCAGCTCTGTTTGAAATCAAATTTAAGGGGACCAGAATTAGGCTCAGGCAAGATATGAAGGTAAAAGCAAAGATTGTTTTGTAATTAATCACTTTTTCTGAGTTTAATTGTGTGTAAAGTGATGTCACCTGATTTAAATATAACCTCAAAACTACAAGCCCTACTCGCATTTAGTTTTGTTGCAGTATGGGTCTCTGTTAATATGGAACATAATACATTACTTTAAAATAAAATGCAGTGCATTGTGGGATACCATCGTATTAATTTGCACTGTTCATTGCACTGCTAGGAACTGCTAGGACGCATTAAGCCTGACTAAACATGAGGTGTTACTTCAGTGTGGATGCTTTTGAGCTGGATTAATTGGAATGGTTTTGAATACGGTTCTTGAGACAGGGCCTAAATTTAGAACAAGTGAACTGGTTGATAATCTATGCAGTAAGTTATCATTGTTTAATGAATTCAATCTGTTTTAATAAAGGGATCTTTATACCTTAGATCTTTAGACTTCTCCCATAGTTTTCTTGGCTCTGTCGCTCAATCCTACTAACTTGGGTATTTGTATTCATTTTCAGTCACTAATAGTTTTTCCTTTAGACTTTGCATTCAGATTGCTGATTTGGTACACGTTTTCTTTGAATTAACACATGCTTCAGCCTTCCTCCTGTGACAGTGACGCTACCCTTTCACAATTGTATATTGCATAAATATAAATGGTTGCCTGCTACATGGGCTGCATGGCATAATATATTTTGTATGTTATGCCATATTTTGATCCTTTGAATAAACGTCTTTTTGTTTGCTGCATTAATAGAAACAAACAAAGCTGGGTACAATGTTAATTCAAATATATCAGACTATATATTTTTTTTTTGCTAATGAATTATAATGGTCAATGGATAGGTGTTTTTATTAATGTTGTAGTGTCATTGATCTACTTACAAACACATGCCACGTTTTGTTTATGAATGGATTAGACATATGTGCAACAACATTTATATATTGATCTGTTGAAATAATTAAGGCATATCTGTTATACCCCAAATAAATATGAAGCCGGTTTATAAATGTTATTGATTCCAAGAGTCTGAAAGTAAAGGAAATACATTTTGAAGCCACAGATGGTAACTTAATGGCTCCAACTTGGATTGTCAGGATTACTATAAAACTCTCAGGCAGACACACAGCATCAATTTCAGACTGCCTCTTTTCTTTTTAGTAGAATTGACTGTCAACCGAATATTCTCTTAGCATCCATAATAATCGATCTAGCAGATGCTGTGTACTTCAGTATGGCTGTAACTGGCTATGTATATGTCTGTCTCTGTTTCTTGTATTGAGGTATGTCTGTTGTTCTCGTCTGTGTTCCAGGAGCAGCTCCGATGAAGGTGATGATGCCAGCACTCTCCCCCACCATGGAAGAGGGCAGAATCATCAAGTGGTTGAAGAAAGAGGGTAAGGGAGCTGTGGTCTGGAAACAAACATTGTATGTTGCACAAACCATTCAGTGGTATCCAAAACAAGCTATAAATATGGCGTTGTTATCTCCGCGGTAAAACTGAAGTCTGTATACGTTTTTGTCAACCCGCCCTAAATCTTCTTTACACTAGAGTCTTTATCTGCCTAGAAACTGGTTTGTTAGCAGCAGTTATGCAGCATTCCACCAGCGGATGTCACACACTGAAGCTTGTGAATACGAAAAGTGCAAAGTTTACATTGATTAAGTTAAAGTAAGTTTTATACTGTACTGAACGATAGCTGTAACAGCTTGAATATGCCGAAACCTACAGCATATCACGAAGTTAAGCAATGCTGTTATTGAAGAGGTCTAACAGAAAAACAATTTGTTGTTAAAGTGGGTATGCACACTAACAAGCAAAGCAAATAAACATCCTGCTTCTCATATGATGTTTCATTTGTGTGTAAAATGCAAACTACTGTAGTTATAAATACATGTTCATCCTTTATTTTCAGCTACCGTACAGCTGTGTGTTAAGACCGAGAAGTAATTAATGTTTCTTGTCAACAACGCAATAGGTGGTGGAACTTACTGGAACTTCCTGGAACAACAATGGTCACGTGACACAAATCACCAAAATAAACATTGCTCATACCATAGGGTACCAACCATGATACTTTAGAATTTAATGTGAAAATGAAAATTTAATTAGTATATGAAAGCATATATCCATGATGTCAACAAATGACCACATTGTCAGATTACAGGGAATATGTTTACAAAGTTGTACTGTGAACAAAATGAATAATTTATTTAGAGTATTTTATCACAATATCTAAAAGTAAAGCCATCAGTCAGAATTTATGTGTGCTAGCTGTGCACACTGATCTGTCTATCTGCCACCGAGTTGGGTGATGCATTCCTTTCTTATTGCCTACTATTTTCCTGTCTGCACATTTTTAAACCTGAAGACGTTTTATTTGTGGTGGTGCTATTGGCTATGATAACACCACCAGAATTTTTACTATAGTATTTTTTGTGACAAGCATGTGAAGGGTTAGTGTAAGTTTATCAAAAAAAAAAAAAAAAAAAATCAGTGGCTTCTATTGTAGTTAGTTCCTGTGCTAAAAAGATGGATGGACACCTGTGTTGTGAATGTGCAGTTCTTAAACCTCTCTGTACAAATTTAGCACTGGGTGTAAATATGCATATTTGTATCACTGAATATAAATACACCATACATTTGCCTTGTTGGCGCACAGAAAACCGATCACAGATTTAACCCCCCCCCCTCCCCCACTAAATCACCATGTTTTCTACATCAAAGTACGTCACTGTACCAGTAAGATGGCAGGGGTTGTATTTCCATTTCTTTTTATGTGAAATGTACATAATGTTTTACATTAAAGATAATTGCATCTTGTAAATTCACTTTTGGATGTGAGTGGGCAGAAGCAATTAATAAATATTTAGCATGTTTCTTTGTGACAACTCCCCCTGCTTTCTACATCAAAACCTGTTCCCTGATAAATATATGTAATAAATTAGGGGCAATCACATCCCTCATTTGTACAAAAAAAAAAAAAGCGAATTTAACATAAATAAAAACAGTAACCTGATGATTGAACAAAATAAAACAATAATGTAACACCTTGCATTTAAAAAAAAAAAAAAAAAAAAAAAAAAAAAAAAAATCTTATGAAAAGTCATGATTCCAACTCACTGCTAGTCCATTTTTCAATCTGAGTAATGGATGAAAACTGGACCAATACAAAACTGCCAAAACTGGTCACTAAATCAATGAGAAACGTCTTACAGACTATATGACACAATTGAATTTAAACTGGGTTGCTTTTAAGGTGGTCCAAATATAAAGCACCCTTGTTATGTGTAGAACAGATTGGAAAATCTCACAGAAAAGGCTGTCTGAATAACGGCTTTTCTAAATAAAACTTTGAGTATCACTCACAATTTAAGAACAAAAGCATGAAGATTTCGGAACACATTTATAAAGAAAATTCTGAACACCGCCATTTTGATGAACAGAGGCCAGTACTACAAACAGACCTGTACTGATGGAAAGTGAACCGTGCACATTTTATTATGGATTTAAAATAGTGAATACAGCTCTTAGCAGAACAGAATGGGTTCATTTGCAGGTGAAAAAAACAAAAATAAAAGAAACAATTAGGAATTCAGTTTCACTTTTTACATGCTGTCACTTAATGTAACTGCCCAGTTTAAACATAAATAAAAGAAAACAAGAAATTAAAGGAATAATAAAATACTGTGCCATTATTGAAAGATTTTTTTTCGGGGGGTGGGGAGGGGCCGCAGTCTTAAGATGTTATGAAGGTAACTACAGTTTATAAGCCTCCACTGTCAGTTTGGCGCAGTACGCAGCAATATTAAGGATATTTACTTTTAGGCCCTGTCCACACTACATAACTGATCTAAATACGAACTGTACTCAAAACCGTGTTTTAATGAATCCAGCTCAAAGCCCACACTGAAGTACCATTTCATGTTTAGTCAGGCAGTCTAATGCGGCATATTCTCACACTATTACTATTAAAATAGTTTGGTTACAGTTCCTAGCAGCGCGATAAATAGTGGAAGTTAATATGATAGTATGACACCATACACTGTATTTTAATTTTAAAATAGTTTTGTTCCCCATATTAACATAGGTCCATATTGCTAAGAAGTATTTTGGGAAAAAGTGAATGATAGTATGACACCATACACTTGTTTTATTAGAGGTCCATATTGCTAAGAAGTAAATTTGAACACACACACACAAGTAGAAGTTTTGGGGCTTTATTTTTAATCAGGTGACATCCCTTTAAACAAATTTAGCTGATTCTATTTCATAATGAAACTCTGTTAATTACAAAACCATCTTTGCCTTTACCTTCATATCTTGCCTGAACCTAATTCTGGTCCCATTTAATATTATGTCAAGCAGAGCTGACAAATTATGTGAATTGTTTATCCCCGATCCTACTTTTAACTCGCATTTAATTTTTGCAGTCGCCTAATTTAAATTTAACGAGTGCTTTTGTTATTTTCCCCACTAGTTTAACAGGGATGTTCTGACAGATTTTTTTTATACCATAAAAATGAATACCTAGTGCGGGGTATACACTGATAGCAAGTCAATCGGAAGTATTACCCTGATCTCCATTTACCAAGTGAATCGAGACCACCTGCATTTACCAAGTGAACCGAGACCACCGCCATTTACCAAGTGAACTTAGTTGTTCACACTACACAGCAAAGGAACCAACCCCCCCATATAACAATCTTAATGTGAACACAGCCTGTACCTCCCATTCCCCACAATAATAATAACACTGTAAAATACATAGTTCCTTGGTGTATGTTTTCTACATTCTTCTTAGTTCCACCACCCTTTGAAACTATTTCCTGTTGTCGCTCAAAAAGCTTGAAGATTCTCAAATTGTCATATTAGAATGAGAGAGAGATTCATCTTAGATTGTGGGCCCTTATTTTGGTTTGAAGGTAAGTGGAGCTAGCTGCCCGACTAACTTGATTCAGCCTCGGGTGCTTTCTGTCAGAGCAGACAGACCACTGCTTCCTGCTATGGGACTCCACTTTAGGCAGAGAGCTTAGATTGGGTTTTTTCATTTTGTTAGGTTTTTCACAGTGTTTGTTTTCGGTTTTTGTGAGAATTTCTTTTATTGTTTAAAGATATGGCTGTATTTTATTAGTCATGTACTGTCAGAAATGATTCCAGGGTATTTTGTTAATGGCAGGAGTGATACAGACTGAGTAGGGCGTGCCACTGGCTAGAGTTTAAACTGATTGTTAGAGTATTATCTAGAGCATGTTAAAATGGGAGTACTATACCCTCAAGGATGAGAGGTGAGTACTGGACTTCACAGTGTAGCTTTATTTAATTTTATTATTTGTATTTCTCACTCTAAGGAGTCAATATTCATTAATAATTCAACTACAGGACTGACCTTGCCATACACTGCTTTTGTTGGAAACTAATTAAGCATCTCCGGGAGCTTGTATGAGTTTTCTAGTCCATCACTGCCCCTGCAATTGCTAATGTCCAATAAACCATTCATCTAGCAACTTTATATTTTCAGTATTATGGAAACACCTCAAGCAAAATCTAATGGCACTCTTCACTTTGACCTGTGTCCCAAGTTTTATGTAAACCCTGTAAGCTAAGTCTTTGACCTCTGGTCTAATAAGGCTGTCATATTGAGGTCTTGTGACCTTTTTAAGGTTCTGCTATATAGGGACTGTACATTTTGAGTTATTGTCTTAAATTAGTTGTAGCTAACAAAATAGTTTTACAAAATCTCTGACATGCACATCCATTCAATATACGGGTCTCAAATGTGCAATTTTGAAAGAAACATGCTTAAGCAGACATGTATTTTATTTTTCAATATGATATTTGGTACTACACCAGGTTAAAGCCATGATTTTAGACTATTGCCACTCTTTGGTCATCTCACCAGCCTGCAAAGTTTGCAAGAAATGCATTACGTTACTGTCGTCAGGTACAAGTGGTGTGGTGGAACAAATTGACTGCCCAAACAGTACGTCTCCCAAAAATGATCCGTGTTTATTATAAGACCAAAAAGAAAACAATTTGCCCCTCTACCAGCAATGGTATTGGGGGGGTACACGGCGGGATTGCAAACCCAAAAATAATGAGATTACAATATAGTCCCTTGATCTGCTGTTACTGAACTGCAGCATTATCTTTGTAACATATTGCCGACTCTTGACATTTTTAATCACTCATGATTGGTTATAAATCAGATGGGCAATATATTTCTCAACATTTTCTTGGGAGTGTTCGCCAGATGCGTTCCACAGGGCTCTATTTTAGGTCTTTTGTGTTCTTTTTTCTATACATGTTATCTTTAGGTGACATTATCCACAGACATTGAGTGAACTTCCATTGTTACGCTGATGATACTTGGCTACATTTGTCTTTTAAAGCTAGGCATGTTATTAGCTGCTTGCCTTGCAGGCATCAGGTGTTGGATGTTTCAGAACTTTAATGTTGAATGTTGAGGTTATGCTAGTGGGCTCTCAGAATCATCTAAAAAACGTGGAATTACTTGTTAGACTAGCAGTCTGTCGTTTGAACTAGAAATGAAGATTTGGGGGTCATATTTGACCCTGATCTATCATTCGAGACTCATATTAAGAAGCTACTATAGTGTCCTTTTATCATTTGAGAAATATGGCTAAATGTAGACCTATTTTTACCTGATGCTGAAAGACTAATGCATGTCTGTGTTTCATCTAGGATGGATTATTGTAATGCACTTTTTTTGGTGTCCCAAAATATGTGATGTCTTGCTAAATTATGGAATGCTCTGTCTTCTGTTGTCAGAGAAACTGGAACTCTTTACAAAATAGGTTTTCTATCTCTGTTTTCCTATTTTTACAATCAAAACTGCATTTTTCCAAACGTATATATTTGTTGTAGACTCTCTTCATTGTTATATTTCTACAAACTAGCTTTTTCTTAGTTTTTCTAATTTTACAATTAAAACCACATTTTTATATATATATATATATATATATATATATATGACACACACACACTCTCTACTGGTCAAAAGTTTTAGAACACCTCAATTTTTCCAGTTTTTATTGAAATTTACACAGTTTAATGTCTCGGTGTACTCTGAAATTAAAGCGTAGAACAAATTAACAATTGGAGATAAAAAAAGAAATCATGGAATCGTTTTGTTTAACAAAATTTAATCTAAATTTTTCACTCTGAAAGTAGCCACCTTTTGCAGGTATAACAGCAGAACACACTCATGGCATCCTTTCTACAATGGAAATCAAATATTGTTCGGAAAGTTCTTCCCAACACTGTTGCAGAAGTTCCAACAAATTTGTTGCACTTGTAGGTTGCTTTGCTTTCACCCTTCTGTCCAGTTCATCCCAAACCAGCTCGATGGGGTTTAAGACTGGAGACTGTGCTGGCAATTCCATGATTTGAAGCCTACAGTCTTGTTCTTTTCTTCTAAGGTTATTCTGACATAGCCTGGAGGTATGTTTTGGGTCATTATCTTGCTGTAGGATGAACCCCTGCCCAACTAGGCGTATACCAGAGGGTATTGCATGGTGCTGCAAAATGCTGTGGTAGCTGTTTTGGTTGAGGGAGCCATTTACTCTGTGCAAGTCGCCGACTCTGGATCCAGCAAAAGAGCCCCAGACCATCACGCTTCCTCCTCCATGTTTGACAGTTGGTGTCACACACCGAGGAACCATCCTTTCGCCTACTCGATGGCGTACAAAAACCCTGCGTGATGAACCGAAGATTTCAAAGTTTGATTCATCGGTCCATAAGACCTTCTTCCAGTCTTCAGTAATCCACTGGTGGTGCTTCATGGCCGAGGCAAGCCTCTTTTTCTTATTTTGCCATCTTAGCAATGGCTTTCTTACTGCCACTCGACCTGTCAAACCTGCAGCTCGAAGTCTTCTGTTCACAGTTGAAACTGAGACTTGCTTACTTCGACCAGTGTTAAGCTGTGCTTGAAGCTGTTGTCCTGTGAGCCACCTATCACGCAAGCTGTTGACTCTCAGAAACTTGTCTTCTGATTCTGTTGTGGCTTTGGGTCTGCCAGACCTCTTCCTGTCAGAGTTTCCTCCAGTTTTCAAGTGCCTTTTGATGGTGTAGGAAACTGTACTCACTGACACCTTGGCTTTCTTTGCAACTTCTCTAAAGGAAAGACTTAAACTTTTAAGGGTTATAATGGTCTGTCTGTCTTCCTTTGTTAATTGCCTTTTTCTCGCCATTATGATAGCAATATACTACTTCCTGCAGTACAATACTGTCCAAATAATGCTTAAGAGGGTGTAGTAACACAGTCTGTTCCAACAGTGCTTTTATACAGACAGAGGGTTTGCAAGTAATCAACAAAAGTTGGGACACCTGTAGGAATTGTTAGTATCAACTTTCAAGGCTTAATTTACTTCCATTGCTGCAGAACAGCTGTAAGTTGTTAACCCATTACTTGTTCCCTGAAAAAGGCCTTTTTGTATAACTCTGAAATGTACATTATTTTTCAGTTTTTGGTAACCTAAACTTTTTTTTTTAACCTCTGGCAGTTTACCGCTTACCTTTGTACCATTTCAGGTTATTCACTGGACTTGAACTGCTTAAATTTCAATAAAAACTGGAAAAATGGGGGTGTTCTAAAACTTTTGACCAGTAGTGTGTGTGGTGTGTGTTGTTGGTGTCACACAACCACACAAACCATACAATATATATGTATTGTGTGTGTATGTGTTGTGTAATGTATTATATATATATATATATATCTATATATACTTTAAATAAAAATTACCACTGCCTCCACTGCACTGCTAATATCTTGTAAACCATTAAAGCTGTCAATTTCAGTTTTTCTGTGTTGTTGAAACTAACGACACCCTGCTGCCATATTGAGGTTATGTGACTTTTGAAGTTACAGCAGCAGAGACAAAACCCTTTTCTAGTTCAGTTAATTTTGTTCATACAAAATAATCTAGTATTAACTGTCAAATTCCTACAATAAATGCACTTTGTATTTTGGTTAAACGCTTTTTAGGTGGTGTTAGTGACTTTTTAAGGGGTGTACAAATATGCCCCAAATCCCAATATTGACAAAAAGCTAAACAATTGCTGCATAAACAATATTTGAAAAACAAACAAACAAACAATAAAACTGTCAATTAATTGTTTAGTCCAGTCACAGTCCTGGAGAGCCATTCCACTCCAAGATTAATTGGACCAGGAGTAGAAGGGCCATCTTTGGATACCCCTGGTTTAGAATTATGTAACGTTTGCACAAACTTGTCCAAAAGTACCAAGTTTCACAGAATTTCTAAAGCCAAAACTTTGGAAAAATTATCATCCCAATTTTTTTAAATGATAAAATCAATCCCTTAGTCCCTTTTGGAAATGATTCACAAAGAGCAAAGTTTTTTAGTTATGAAAACAGTATCATAAGGGAACATGGTTCTTGCACAGTTGTCATTGAATTGCTCTGGTTCCTTGCAGGGGAGTCTGTGAGTGCCGGGGACGCGCTGTGTGAGATCGAGACAGACAAAGCTGTGATATCTATGGACTCCAATGAGGATGGTGTTCTGGCCAAAATCCTGGTGAGTAAAGGAGAAAATCCGAGAGATTGATTAATTATGTCCATCATAGAATAACTGAATTTGTTCTAGTAATTCCTACTGTGCTTGTTAGTTTCTTTCATTTTTGTCTATTTATTATATACCTTTGAGCCCTCTTACTGGACATTTTTCACATTACATGTGTGGGCTAGCTATATTACACCACCATCTACATGTCCCATGTTTGGTCATTATACAGCATCTGCACTTCTGTACATCAAATTGTAAAATGTTGTTAACTGTATAATGCAAGTACATCATTTTGAAATGTTAATTTCCTTTTACATTCTACGAGATAGTAGTTTTGTCCCAATTGTTTGGTGCCTTTCCTTTGCATCTCTTGACTTTTGGTATTCTGGAACACTGGTTTTGTGTCTGCAGTAGGCTTGTGTACCTTGTGGTTCCTTGTGTAGAATAGAATAGGATCTGAAACATATGACAGACAATAAAGGGTGATTTTCCATTTTTTGAAACACAGTGATATGTGCAACCAAAAAAATCTATACTACAATTCTGCATGTTCTATTTTTAAAATCACTAATTCTGTTGCTGGAAGGGTCCATCAGTCATTGAAAAAAGACTCTTAATTGCTGCTGGAACAGCAGCTAGCAGTTTCCATGGAAACAGGTGGATAGACAGCGCAGGAGGAAGAGGAATGTATTGTACTGCATGCTTTAAAAGGCTTTTGGTTATGTTGCTTTACTGTGTATCATTTTGTACAGAATATGATAACCACTGATTTGAAATGTGTAGAATGATGTTCTTTCAACATTTAGAGAATTTACAGCTGTGGGACCAACTCATTTGCACTCATGCACTTGAAAAATAACCTACACTCTGGAACTCCCAGCCTAGAGAACTAAGAAGCATTGAGATGCATACATTATTTGTTTTATCTAGCTTTTAATTAATTGTTAGGGTGGTATTAATAGGAGCTGTCCTTGAGGAGTTAGAGGGACAAAATCTAACCCTGTACAAAGGACACTGCACAAACTATTACACAGCACTGAGTACAGGAACTTTCCCCGGAATTGTGTAACCCATAAAAAATAAAAAAAATGAATGGCACCCCCTTGCCAAAACTGTAGTTATAAAACTACTGGAAACTACTTCTGAAAACCTGTAGTTGTGTTTTAGAACTTAAATCTTGCTATAAAGATATTCCTCTTGTATAGCACTATTTGTTGACTGTTGAACTGGCAATTTGAACTTTTAAAAGAAGTTTATGGGATGTGTAGATAAATAATTGTTATATATATAGTCATATACACGGTAGAGGCTTATGTATTCAGAGCATAGAGAGAGGAACTGCTTCAGATTGATTTGGAATATGATAAAACTAAACTAGCATATTATATTTTGCAATGTCAGGTTGACAATTCATTTAATAAGTGAAGCTGTTTTTTTTTTTTTTTTTTTTTAATTAAGGGTAGATGAAACCTAAAATGACATTGCAGATGTGATATACATGTATCATCAGAACGATCTGCTAAATGGTGTGAAAATAATTAAGCATCATTTTGCAACTATCTGGCAATGCCACCCATCAGTTGTGAAAAACACCTAATTAGCGTGTAGCTTACTGCACCATGATATCATGGGTATGTATATATATTTTTTTTTTATGTATAGATTTACTGTCAGGTAGCCTTGCTTTTTCTGTTACACTGTACATTTCTGGCTTGCATTTTTCAAGTTTTACAGCAATAATTGTTTGTATGGGATAGAGATCCAGCAAAGCCAGATCACAATCTGAAAAATCTAATCACTGTCTCATCCCCCTGTGAGATAGTGCTGCCTCTTCATTAAGCCTCATTGTCTCGCCAACAATGAGAATAGCCAACGTTTTGCCTGAAACAAACACACACTCGAGATAAATCAAAAGAAACCTGTCATTATTTAAACAGTCTGTCACATCTCCTGAGTAATTGGACAGGCTTCCTGTCGCAATTAGGGTTGCACATAGACTTCATTTTTGTGTAATTACATTTTTTGAAAGGGAACCTGATATGTGGGTAGCTCCAGGGAGAAACCACTTCATTAGCAGAAAAAACAGAACTGCTGCTGTTCCACAGGTTCAGTCTTTTTGTGGAGATGGTGGAGTGGATAGAAAATTCTCAGTTTGTCTAAAATGTGGTGTACTATGTAAAATCTTTCCAATCTATTAGAAAAAGGTTTATAAAGAAAGTCTCTATGTCAAACAGACTTTAACTTGAGAGCCTTAAACTCAAATAGATTAATAGCAACATTTTAATCTGATGGACATCGTTATTGATTTTTAAATAATCTCTGATTTGATTTGAATGACTGTTAAAATGGATACTTAATACCATCTGGATTTCTTTGTGAACACAGGGTCTGTTTATTGGGGGGAAAAAAACATCCTTAAAGCTGAATTACTGAAGTGAAGTAATTTTAGAGGTCTACACTAGTGGTTGCGTTGTGAGTTAGTACGTGGGAATAGAGGACATAGAAACATCAGCTGCACACCCCTAGTGGTTGTTTTTCAAAACACCTCACTTCAAAATTTCAGTTTTCTGGAGTATCTTCAGCAGTTGAAAAGCTAATTTTTTGCTGGGAAGCTTGGTAGGCAGAAACAACAATAGAGAATGATGGAAACATATATGATATAGGTAAGCTGGTAAATGGTAAGACAGTGAAGATGATGCAATGGATCCCTGAGGTAATTAACTATTTTGTGGATATTTACTGTCAGTCCTCTAATACAGCAGTATTGCATTTCAAAATGTCTTCCAGAGGATGATGCAGTTAACTGTTGTTGACCCAAAGAATTTATTTCTGTGAAAACCTGTGAGCAGTTACCCCCAGCCCTGCCTGTGCTGTGGGTGTCAACTAGACAAGGGCAGACAATATTGTAGAACAGTCCCTGATCCTGTTACACACTGTTCTGATGTACAGAAAACAGCATCAAATCGTATGCACTAAATAACTAAGGAAGAAGCTTTCAGGGCTTTTCAAGGCATTTTGAGGATCAATAGTGTGGTGAATAAAACTGTAATTAATGCAACGTGGTTAAGTAGAACATTCTGCAGCGTACTTTTCCCTAGTTCTCGTTCTGGGGAATGCAGTGTAATTGCATTCTTCAGGTCTTGTGTTGTTAACAGCCTGGAATTGCATTAGAGGTGTGAGCTCAATACATTTTTCCCTGTCAGTGCGTTGCTACCAAACTCTCACACTGGTCCCCAGAGAGCTCTCTTTTGCTGCGTGTTGCATGGTGGGACAGTAAATCTCTGCCTGGTCGATCTTTGCTCTCAATCAGACACATGCTAATGTTGTTTGGATTTCTGTAGAGCTCATCCAGGTCAACAGCAACAATGTATCAGTCTTCCCAATCTTCCAATGGCAAAGGGGAAAGCCCTGGAAATCTTAGGACAGTAAAGGTGATGATTGTCCACTTTGTTTGGGTCTTCTATCCCCGGGGCCCCTCCTGAGTCAGTTCTACAATATATGGTGACTTCTTGGGGTGTTAATACTTTATCAGTTGTTGATCTTGGGGTATATACAGTAGTAACTGTATAGTATAAGGTTCTTTTTTTCTCTAGGGTTCTTTTTTTTTTTTATACACACAAGTAATACAATACACTAATATTATACAGGGTTCTGCCCAGGAATTATGTATATATGGCTGGCAGAGCATTAGGCAGGAGCAGTTTTAATGGAAAAATAAAATTGCCTTGCCATAGATATATAATAAAACCAAGAATTTCAATAATAAGAAATTAAATAGTAAACCACCCAAATTCGTACACAGGCTACATTACTCCATTCACCCCCTAATCCTTTGTGATTTCTCTTGTTTCTGGCAGAGCTTGCACATCAAACCATCCAATTCCTTCCTGTAAAAAAGCCATTTCTATTTTTTCCCACATAACCTCATACCCACTATCACAATGTTTCTTTTTTTTTTGTGCACTGGCCCCTCCTGCAGTTCTTCCAGTTCGCTTTTTACAAGTTGCTCTTCGTTGAGTGTGTCATGCTGCTCTTTTTCATTTTTTGCATTTTCTTTTTCATCATCCACTTCAGTTTGGTAATTTCCACATTCATTGTCACTATTTTTGCTTTGAAAATAATCGGTTATTTTTTTAGAAGTCATTTTAACGTGTCAGCCTCTCCAAGTGCTTAAAACAGAAAACCCACCCCTTCAGCTTTCTGATTGGTTAAATGTAGTGTCAAGACGTAACACAGAAACACAGCTGTCATGTGCTTCCAAGGTTATTTTTTTCACACAGCGCGCGCAAGTGAAATAGTCTGCTAACAGTGCAATCAGTCCTTATTGGTAAAGACACAGTAGCATTTGAAAGACGGATGGCTCAGGGTTTTTCAGCTGGGTGGCCCATCCAGTTGATAAGGCCTGGGGAGAACCCTGTTGCAGTCATTGATTTATTTTGGAGTGTTTCATGGCATGAGCGAACAAAGTGGTTACAGAGATCATATAAACACACACTGTCAACATCCTGGTCTGTAGGCACGGGGTGCCACCTCCACAGTGACGTCAACTCTTCTGTCTTAATAAAAAGCGTGCACTGTGAAACTATACATCCAAAACAAAAAATAATTTTCTGTTACAACAAAGCTGAAAACAATATTGATCTTTTGAAAAAAATGAGAAACGCAGATATATTTCTGTCGTGAATATAGGTTGTCAAAAAGCAATTTTTTGGCTTGTTCAGCAACGATGCGGCAAAGCAAAATTGATTAAAAAAAAAAAAAAAAAAAAAAAGCTCAGTTTGGGATTCTTGCATGTTGGATTTTGAAACGATTCATGTCAGATTTGATTTTGAATAAATATTCAGCTTCAATTTTTGCAAAGGCAAAATACTGCATACATGAGATGAACAGGTCAGTGTAATTCTACTTGTGTTCACAGTCTCATCTCATTAACTTACTCCAACAGTTTATCATTCATTTTGATTGCCATTTCATTATAACAAACCCATTGATATAACGAACAAAGGCTTGGAACCCAACAGGTTTGTTATAGCGAGGGTGTACTGTATATTAAAGGGTAAACATTTAAACTTGCTTTATCTTAATAAACATTTATTAATTGGAATGTAACACCCCTTGAAGCTCCTCTTCTGTGGCCAAGAAGAGCATCTTGGCTTTTGGAACTCAACCCTTCCAACCTTTTGGCTTTGAGTGGTAATTGTAAGTGGGGCTTAATAGACATGTGATTGGCACTATCTCGGTCTGTGAAGCCTGGTGTTTAGAGAGTTGGAAGTGATGGTTGCAGTATTACAGAGTGCCAGATGATGGCAAGCTTGTGTTCTCAGAACAATCGAGGGAATGGAAATGATTTATTCTAGAAACTACACCCCGTTACTTGATAGTAATTAAAATATTGTTTTTAATATGATAATGCAAATATGTTTGTTAAATCCAGGACTATAAATACATTTACTGTGAATTATATTCATTTGAGTGGGTTTAACCAGGAACCATGGTAAATGCTCTATGCTTTTATTCAGTAAGCATTTTCCACATATATACTGGCTCTGTTTTACATCTTATTTCAAAGATGACCTTTAAAAGCATGGCACACCTACGGAATTACAGGAGGTCATTTCAGCCCAAGTGCAGTCCTTTTCAAGAAGCGGTTTTTCCATTTGTGGTAGATGATGCATAATAGGGGTAGAACGAGTTGAGTAGTTGAGGTAAGACTCATTGAATATGTTGACTAGTCGCCACTTAAAAAACAAAAAATCATGTACTTGATAATGTCTGGTGCCCTATTTGTGAACACACTGTTTTGTAACAGTGCTGTTTATCACGGTTTATTAATGTTCTAAAATGTCATTCTTCGTTACTAGGTTGCACACTTCACAATCTGGTCGACTGTTTGGTGCTACCTCCAATATAGAACCCATATAATGATGAGTAAATAGGGCAGGTGTTGTGTGCTTGGAAAATAAGAGCTTTGTAACATGGTCAGAACACTGTCTGAATTTAATAAAATTGGCAAATTTGATGCCCTTTGATCAAATTGTTTTTTTTTTCTGGTGGAGGGATGACCAAAACAAATAATATTACCATTTCAAAGTATGTTTCAAAATAATTAGTTGAGGTTAAGTGGATGAAGTAACGTATTGAAAGGCTTCGTTTAGCCACTTTCTTTTGAGACGTGGGCTCTCTTTGGTTACCACACACAGTTAGAAACAGGCCAGTGAAAACACTAGCTCAGTGGCCCGAGGAGCCAGTAGTTAAAAAACGAAACGTAGAGCCATGGTTAGAGGTTTTGTCAGCTCTGTTTGTCCTGTTGATCTGTAGCAAACTCTGGGTAATGGTTGAATAAGCAGCTGCAATGTAATTCTAAATAGCGGCACAGCAGTAAGCAAGCTTTGTGTGGCTGCAAAGAATCCGATACAAAGCAGAGCTCCCCTTTAAGAGAATAGGGTGTTGGTGCACTTCCGAGGAGTTTGGACAGCATGCATATCAAGGCCTTCACAGATGATATCATTAATCAGAGCTGCAGAAAGCTGCCATTTAACTGTAGATTTGCCATTTAGATTTGGGGTAAGATGTAGACTAATTGTTACGCTCGATTTATACAAAACCTAATTATCCAAAACTCTATATCTGCGTGTCCTACTGTATTTAAAATCACAGGTAAGTTAAGATTTAATGTAGAGGACAAGGCAAATCTGACAGGTGGTTTATAGCCTGTTACCGATTTCATGGCATGGTACTGCGATTTTGTTATTAGTGGGACTGCTCTTGTTAAACTTGCAGCCTTCTGACAGATGTACTATTCTGTTGGTGTAGAAACAAATATTTGCAATATAGCGCAATTATTCTCAGACATGTTTCTAACTTTTACGTTTGTTTTTAGTACTGCTATACAGTTAGACCAATATAAATCTGGACTGATTTAGAAGTCTCCAGATCTGTTGTGCTTCCTACAAGCACATGAGGTAAACATTTAAAAAATGTCCTGTTGTTACACAAAGAAGCCTTCCTTTTTAGTATGACTATTAATTCCAGGAAAAACTCCTGTGATTTCACAATTCCCATCACCATGGATGAATTGTATGTAATTGTCAATCCACTGCCACTAACAGTATCACAACTGCTTTCTCATTTAAGTTGCCTGACCACGGTTGTCCAGTACAGGTAGTGTACATCTATTCGTTAAGTCTCAAATGCCCAGTTTTGAAAGAAGCACATGTTAGTTAACTTGTTTTTTTTTTTATTTTTTATTTTAAAACATGGTATATGGTACAATAAGTGGTGAAATAAATCTCTGTTTGCAGCCATGCCTTTATTTAGTGTTGCATTTGCTTGGTCATTCCACTTGGAGGTGATATTGTACCCACCCATTCACTAGGCAGTCAGATACTCCCCTATAGAATGACATGCTTTCAGCCAGTAACATGCTTTGACCCTGAAGACAGTGCTGAAGTGAAATAACGCAGGAAGTGCAAGATATCATCATGTTAAAATGAAAATCCATCGTAGTGTTTTTTTCAGATCAGAATGGTAGACAAGGGGTTTGGTTTACCAATTTAATAATGTAAAATGTTGTAAAGGAGCAGAGAAAAGAACAGCAAGGCTGCAAGGGGAGGTGGGATGAAAAATAGGTGACAGAAATTAAACACATATTAAATAATAAGTCAGTGTCCTGACTGTTTGATATCATCTGGATCCTACCCAGAGAAGCAAGTAGGCATGTCTGAAATGGAAAATCCCCAGACTGAAGGAGTGGTTTCTCTTTCCATCAAGGGAAATTTCCACTGATAGCCTCTTTTTTTTTTTTTTTTTTTTTTTCTATCAATCCGTGTTGGCAGAATGCTAGGGGCTGGAGAACGAAAGAGTGCAGGGTCACTGAAAGCACAGGACAGTGGAGGAAAGGTGTCTCTGAGCTGGGGGGTCCTTCTGGAAACTGTTGTACAGCAGATGGGGTGCAGGCTATACATTTTTTATGTGAAATGGCCCAAATGCTTTGTGGTCAAGCATGTACATGTGGGGATATTTGAGCGAATTATTATTATTTTTTATTTTTTTACTTGAACGCTAATTTGGAATATATAAAAAAATTATTACATTTTTTAACTAGATTTGAACAGAAGCAATATTAGTTTTTTTTTAGACGTGCACAGTCAATCGATTGTGAAACCTATTAAAACATGAAGATTGACAAATATGTTTATAATAAAAATAAAATACACATGTATGTGTACAATATTTTATTATTAAAATAAGACTGTAAATGTGTAATCATAATGCACTGTGTATTTATTTAGTTTATTTTTCAGAAGTGTAGGGGATTATTGCCTGGGAACAAGAACAATGTGCTTTGGATATTTACTGTCAAATTAAGCTGTGTTTGAGTCGACAAACCTATTCACAACTTTGAGTTGCTTTACCCTTTTATAAAACACTTCTAATTCAACTGATTCAAAAATTGAAAATGGATCGGAAATTTCCTTTAACCTGTTTGGTTAGTATGAGGGCTTTAATCTCTGGTAAAGTACCTTGAATGTTATCTTTCAAACTATGTTTAATCACTGTTCCAAATCAATCTGCTGGAAAATACATAAATACAGTATTTGTGTGTTTGACCTTTTCTCGGCTTGAAAGCTCTGGTCTTGTACACGCCCTCTGAATGTTGTCTGTCAATGTAGACTAATTCTACTCCCTTGCTCTCCTATCTATTTAAATGTAGCATACTGTGGCAAATAAAGTAAAAAACAAAACAAAACAAAAAAACCCAAAAAACAGAACTAGTCTGGTTTGAATGACGAGTTGAAGATACGTACATTGAGGTGGGACTATGTAGTACCACCTGTTTTACTTCTTCAGCTTGAATTCCTTATTTGAAATATCCCATGTGTTTTTGGACAGGACCTTTTTTAAAGCTTTTTTTTTCTCTCTTTGCAGATCAAGGAGGGCAGCCAGAGTGTGCGTTTGGGTACTCTGATCGCCCTCATGGTGGATGAAGGACAGGATTGGAAGCAGGTGGAGATTCCAGCACCAGAGAGCTCCCCAGCAGCTCCGCCGCCAACCCCCCCTTCCTCTGCAGCACCCACAGGAACTGTCTCGCGTAAAGTGGAACCACGTGTGGAGACTGGACAGTGAGTCCACAAGACCACCCTCCTCCCAGTCCCTTACTTGTATCATTATACAGTCCCATTAGACCAGGCAGCCCTGAGTTCCTCAGGACATAGCCACAATACCTCCCAGTCCCTCTGCTCTAAGGACATAGCCACATTGTCTCCCATTCCCTGTACTCTAAGTACTGCTGTTGACCATGCCCCCCAGCCCTACAGCTCTAAACATTAAACCATGTTGCCGCCCAGTCCCTCAACTCAACACTAGGTTGGACTGTCTGTCTCCCTAGGTCAGTTCTGAGGTGCTGGGTTTGCAGGCCCATGGCCTCTGATAAGATTAGAGGGATTGTGTATGAGTTAGTGAGGTGAGTTGCATGTTTCTTTTTTTAGCTCCTGTAATGTAGGATTGCATACTCTGTTTTGACAGTGTTAAAATGGGCAAAGCACATGGAAAGTGTGATGGAGTTGCTCAGACGTAGTATCTTGTGACCTAGCCCAGCAGCCGTTTGCTGTAGACGAGTAGAAGCTTCTCTGCCTCTTCCAGTAGGGAACTGTGTATCTCCTAGAAGAGTGGCTGCTATTCCATGTTTTCAGATATCACTAACCCTCCAGGGATGTGTATCCCCACCGAGGGATATAGTGGAGGGATATTTGGTGTATGACTCTACAAATGCAGTCTGTAGATCACTGTGACAAGGAGAGACGGTCACTGGTTCATCGCTGGGACGTACAGTTGGAGATGTATTGCTAAGGAACTAATTGAGCAGGTAGGCTCGCCTGGTACCGAGTTGATCGGGAGGTCCTGATTGACTGGGGGGCGTGCTCTGGGGACTTTTGATCTCCGTACAGGCGACTGCACTGCCATGCTACACAGATGGGTGATGTGTTTACATCTAGGCGGAGAGCATCCGCTCCATGGATTAACTACACAAAACCCTTCCACTGCTAGATGATACTCGAGAAAGCGTTCCCCAGCCAAGGAGTTGCCGTTAGGATGCGGGACTCTGGGAGCCCAGATATAGGTCAGTTTAGAGGATATTGATCTCAAACAGTGTAGAGAGGGTTTGCGTAGAGTAGTAGGCTCCTGGAGCGGGACGTTCCTTTTAGTGGGACTGACACTCGCCTTTTATGTGGCAAACTTTTATTTTTAGCTTTGTTTTGTTTACTCAAGTCACGTGCTTGAATTACCATTGTTGGTACCCTAGCATCGAGCCTGTGTTGATAATTAAATCTGCGTGCTTGTGCGGTGTGTCAACACCCAATGCTCTGTCTGCCTCAGTATTATTTTAGTGACAACCCACGCATGTAACATTGCCCTATTACACTTGATGTCAGAAGTGGGATGTCACTGGTCCCACAGAGATGAGGCAGGATAGGCCCAGAGAAGTTGGCTGCCAGGATGTGCAGTCAGAAGAACCAGCCTGCACTCTGGTGGCCTTGCCCACACCGGCCGGTTCCCTTGTTGCCGTTTCTCAAGCCTTTTGAAAAGACGACCGTGGACCCAACCCCAAATAGAAGAGGAACCAGCCGGAGGTATCGATCTGACTGATGGTGCCATACTGAGGGGGAGGTTATGTGACAGGGAGACCCGATCGCTTGTTCTTGAGTGCATGTGTGCCTTTATGGAAGCAGCTGGGACACTCAACAGGAGACGCATTGCTAAGCAACATATTGAGCAAGAAGGCTCGCTCGGGGCCGAGTTGATTGTGAGGTCCTGATTGGCTGGGGACGTGCCCGGGGGGAGCCTGTGCTCAGCTCAAAGTGTCTGCGCCACAGTTCGAGGCTACTGCATGGCCATAGCCATACAAACCAGCTCTGAGCGAAGGTTTGCAGTGTTGACATCGAGGAGGAGATCATCCAACATGGAGAGAACTACTACACAAAACCCTTCCATTCCAAGATCGTGCTCATGAAGGCATTGCCTAGCTGAGGCCATTTGAAGAGGCCGGAGTCGCCATAAGGATGCCGGGACTCCGGGAGCCCAGAAGTAGGTCATGTTAAGGGGATGTTCATTCAAAACAGTAAGAGAAGGTTTGCGTGGAGTAGTAGGTGCCTGGAGTGGGACGTTCCTTTTAATGGGACTAGCGCTCGCCTTGTGTGGCAAATTCTTCTTTTTCTTTTCTTAATTAAATCCGGCGCTAGGATTACCATTGTTGGTACCCTAGCATCGAGACTGTGTTGGTAATTAATTCTGCACACCTGTGCGGCAAGCCAACACCCAGTGCTCTGTGTCTGCCTCGGTATTATTCAGTGACGACCCATGTATGTAACATCGCCCTGTTACAGTCACACTAACATTTCTTTTTCATGTAGCTAAAGAACTCATTTATGCAATACTGATGAAACTTGCAAATTACATTGTTTTTAGTACAAATTATTGCGTGTATCATATTCTGGAGATATATGGAGGCTGTTTTTTAGCAAGCATAAACTTATACTGGTTTCAGTCATCAGGTGTTGTTTTTATTTTAGTATTTTACAAAGATACAAAACCAAGAGATTAATATTAGTGTCTCTTTCCTTCCCTTCCAGACTAAGGCTTAGCCCAGCTGCCAGGCACATCCTAGACACTCACGGACTGGATCCAGGACAGGCCAAACCATCTGGGCCCAGAGGCCTCATCAACAAGGAGTAAGTTGCTGCCTGATAAACCTGGGTTAAAGAGGGGTAGGCAAGAGTGAAAAGAAAAGCGTGCACATGTGTGGTTCTAATTCAACCCTACAAAGAGGCTGCATGACCTCATCTCGACCCTCAAATACCTAATATCTTCATGGCTAAAATAAGGAAAGCAGTCAACCTTAGATAAAATGTTTCCTTTTAATAGCAGTGTTTTATTTAAACTACTGTAAAGGAAGGTAAAACAGACAGATGGCTTTCCCTTTACGATGCTTCCTGCGGTTTAACACTTTACAAGTCAAAAGAACTAAATGTTAAAGGGTAAGTGATTTAAGACACAATCGTTTTTTTCCCATGAAATCTTATTGTAGCTATGTACAATTAGTAGGATGTTCAATGGTTTGTAGATCCCCACATAGCTTCAGTGCTGTTAAATAGTGTTACTGCCTGAAATCCAGCTGCTAAACTCTGTATATCACCTGTATTAGCTGCCCATTCTCACTTAGCTAGGTGGGTGTTGAATATCTTTCACATTCTACAGCTGGTGTCAGATCCCCCTCCTCCACTACCCAGCGGACCCTCTAGCTCTTTCATTAAGGTCTGTTTCCATGGGAACTTGCACTCCAGCTCCACAGGAGCCCTAGGAAGAAGAGAGATGCGGGGAAGAAAGCTTGTTTCTAGTCTTGGAGGTGATTCAGTGTCATGCAGAGTATCTGATTTAACAATGACTCAGGTTCTCTGCCACTGTAGCTTTATATTAGGTCAGCAAATATAAATATCTTTCCCATTGAGAGAATTATTGAATTTCAATGAACTCTTCTGTTAAGTCTCGAATCTTGGCCCAACTCTGTTTTCTTTCTATGTGCTACCTTTGGGTGACATTATTCGTAGACATGGGTTTCATTTTATATCCATCTCTCACCTCGCACCTCAGCTGCAAATATTCTTAGTACCTGTCTTGCTGACATCAAAAATGTTAAACTCAGATGAAACAGAAGTGATGATTCTGGGATCTCAGAAACGACAAAATAAGATACATTAGTTTATTTTTTTCCTTGGCCCCTTCTCTCCTGAATTTAAAGCCAAAATTAGACATTTAGTTGTGCTATTCGACCAAGATCTTTCTTTTGAACCACACATTAGAAATGCTACTAAAATGTCTTTTTTTGGTCTAAAATATCACCAATTGAAGAATTTTTTCCTTACCAGATGCTGAGATTGATGCTTGCTTTTGTATCGTCTAGGACTCGTAGTCATGTTCTATCTTACCTGCAACTTGTACAAAATGCTGCAGCTAGAGTTTTAACAGTAACTAAAAGAGAAGAACACATTACCCCTGTGCATCTCTGCACTGGCTTTCTGTCTTGTTTTAGGATAGATTCTAAGGTGTTGCTTTTAACTTCTAAGGCTATAAATGGCCTTGCTATTTAAATAATCTTTTAACCCTAGATGTTCCCAGACGATCACAGGATGTTGGTTTACTTACTATTACTAAAAGAACACAGATAAGCAAGATAATGACCCGAAACACACCTCAAAGTTGTGCAAGAACTATCTAGCGAAGAAGTGAAAGGACAATTCAGTCTAATGACCTGGCCTTCCCAGTCTCCAGACCTCAATCCCATAGAACTTGTATAGGATGAACTGGAAAGAAGAGTCACAGCAAAGCTACCCACAAGTGCCTTGCATCTCTGGGAATTGCTGCAGAAGAGCTGGGAAGACATGTTGGGTGATTTCCTGCTGAAACTTGTTAACTGAATGCCTCGTGTTTGTGAGGCTGTTATTAAGGCAAAGGGAGGATATTTTGAGGAATCCAAGATTTAGAGAGAATTTTCTTGAACATTGCTTTGATACTCCTTATGTTTTGTTTTGTATATTATAACATGTGTGTTCATTTTCAAGTATTTACAGAAATGTATATGATGTAAAACAGTCAATTATGAAAAAAAACTAGTTTCTAGCAAACAAACTTTTGACTGGTACTGTGTGTGTGTGACCAATGAACAGATTATCAGACTTTTTTTTTTTTACAATTACATTTTTTTTTTTTACAAAAATTGTAATCAACTAATAGACTGCACTTTCTCTGCAGCTGTCCAATGATTAGTGAGCAGAGGCAGGCATAAACAGTTGAAGGTATTCTCAGTTTCAGTTGCAAGGGCCAGTCTGCCTGTTGAGGACAAGCATGATGTTCTTCCTGCCTGGGGCCAGAGCACACGAAGGAGGCACTGGTGAAGCGCAGTTTCTGTAAGTTTGTGCACATTTCTCCAGGCGCACGCTGAAGAAATGTCTTTCCTGCAGCTTTACAGAGCGCTCTACATCACTCACTGCTGCACAGCCTTCTTCACCATCACCTTCTGTTAGACTGCTGCATCCTCACCCCATGGCTCTTTGCCAAGGGAGACTGGACAACACACCCAAGAAAGGAGTCCACTTTGGAAGCTGTCATCACGATCTTCCTCATCCTCCTCTGCCTCTCCTCCCCCGAGGAAGAAGAATCGTCCTTCCAAGCGAACGGCAGACTCGGAACAGATGAAGAAGCTCTGGGCAGCAGTTTCCCCACCAAGGAACAGTGCTCGCAGAGTTCACTGCCATCTGCCCCACTTGTTCCCTTGGGGTCTGTGACAGGGCTATGAGCGCAGATTGGCAGCAGGATGACGTGCTCTCCATCGCAGCTGAGGAGATGGGCAAACAGGAGGTGGCATTCCCGTATGAGGACGTGGAGTCCGACAGCATATCTCTTGCGGTTAGGCACTCCTTTTTAGCAAGGCTTCTACCGCTGATCAAGAGGGCCACAGTAGTCTTTCAAGTGCCCCGGCCTACACAAGGTGAGAAAAGGCAGTTCATCTTTGACGAGCCTACCACATTTCCCAAGGAACCCCCACCGCCCTGTGCATTCAGATTTTCTTTTTGAGATGGCCTGGCTACAGCTGCTGTTTCCCGGTGTATGGACACCCTATATAGGCCTGGCCCAATTTCCGCTGGTGGAGCCTTCAATTACAGCGCCTAATTTAACGCTTCTGTCCAATGACGCTATCTGGCCCAATAAACAGTGCCGGGTCTCAGAGGTGATCCTCAAGCATGCCTATTCAACCAAAGCATTCGCTGCATGGGTGGGCAACATTAATAGTATTCTAGCAGCCTACTGGTGCTATTTACGGAGGTCCCTCTCTGACAGCCACAGGTCCTCACCACCAACCTCCTCTGTCTGTCAACACTGAATGGGTAGGCTGTAGGCAGAAACCTGACTGTGCTGGTAGCTGGCCGCAAACATCTTTTTGGCTTTCCCAGGCATGCGTGCCTGATGGGGACAAAGCATCACTATAGGATGCCCCGATCACTCCAGGTCAGGCTTTGGGTCCTGTGGTGGACGATGTGCTGCAGCACTCTCACCGCTCTCAGGCCAGGTGAGTGGTTCACCATGGTGGACCTCAAAGACAGTTATTTCCACATCCCCATAAAACCAGCACACAGGAAGTACCTGCAGTTCACCTTTCAGGTCCCTGGCTTGCCATTTGGCCTCTCACTAGCTCCCTGTGCCTTTTTAATGGGGTGGAGGCTTTCCTGGCCCTACTGAGACTCAAAGGCATCAGAGCACTCAATTATGTGGATGACTGTGCATTTGTACCGAATGTCCAGCCCACATGGAACTTGTCACCAGCCACCTTCAACGGCAGGGCCTTGCATTGAATCATGTGAAGAGCCAGCTCACACCTTCTCACACTGCCTCCTATCTAGGAGTATGCTTGGACTCCAGGTCCATGCTGTCCACTCTGTCGGACGTTCCAGAAACTTCTGGGCTTGATGACAGCAGCTTACCAGTCTCTACTTACCAGGCTCTACTTCATTGTCCTTTGATGGTTTTGTTTTAAAGAGACCAGCAGGTGTAATACATACCATGAGGAATTTGACGGGTGGTCATTCCTTTGATCTTCTATTAAGAACGGTGGTCTAGCAACCATCTTGTAGGATTGTGTTGTAATTAGTCATTATCTTTTCATATTAATGATAAAACCTAATTTCAGCGACTGTGTATATTCTTAATTAGACTACCTGTATTTAAATTCCACTTTTCATTTACATTTCTTTAGCCGATTCCTAATTAGCTTGCTTTACACTTGTTACACCTTGCTGATGGTCTTGAATGAATGTGATTGTATCATAAGCCCATGTGTCTATAAGGTGCAGTAAATGAATGTACTTTGTTGTGAACTTGCCATGTTGTGCCGTCTTTGTCATAACAAAGAAGTCTAAATCATTGCACTGTCTACTGACTTATACATTTTACATTAGAAAATGTACCAACGAGAGGAGGCCATTCGGCCCATCTGTACTTGCCCGTTTCTGTAGCTGATAGATCTCAGAACTGTGTCAAGTCAAGTCTTAAAGGATCCAAGTGATTCACCACTAACAACATGACTAGCTAACTAATTCCATACCCCCCCCCCCCCCCCCCCCATTCTGTGAGGAAGTGTCTTCCCTCTATCCACTTAATTCCAACTGTGTATCCTCTGATCCAGGTTTCTGTGCTTCGTCTACAATATTGGTTCAATAGGGTTAATTTTGTCAACTCCTTTTAAGAATGTGAAGACTTCCAACATGCCCCCCGACCCCCATAATTAATCTTTGTTCTATGCTAAATAGATTCTTTCAGCCTTCTTGGCTCTCTCCTCTAAACCCTAAGATTATTCTGGTTGCTCTTTGTTGGACCTTCTCCAGGCCCACAATGTTCCTTTGGTATTGTGGTGACCTGAACTGGACACAAAACTCAAGTGTGGCGTCACCATTGCATTATACAAGCTCATAAGAACATAAGAAGCTGTATTCTCCCAGATACATGTCTTTATTGCACTTTCTTTTGTCTCACCTCCAGGGATGCCCTCAACCTGTTGAAGCAGACTGGATCCAGAGGACCAGCAGCATCCAAAGTAGCATCAGTCCCTTCTGCAGCTCCCCAGCCCCCACAGCCCTCACAGCCAGCACATCCGACATCCACCTCCCAGGCTTACCCACGGCCTTCCATTCCTCCCATCTCAGTCCCAGGAAAACCAGCTGCACCAGTCAGTTATATTTTCTCCTCATTCTTGCTGAAAACTGCCATTTTAAGTCATTTTTACAGACTATTTTCAATTATTCCTTTCACATTTATGTTAATAAATTCATTAACATGTATATGTTGAAAAGAAATGAGGTTATGAATTCATACAAAATATTTAAAAACATAGGGCTGTTTTCTAATTACAGTGCAAATGCGAGTGCAAGTTCAAATGGTGCTTGTCCCAAATTCTGTGCCACATAAATGGAATGAAAACATTGCACTGAATTGGTATTCTGAAGACATGTCTTGCGCCTTTTTATAGAGTGTCTGCCCCATCGTCACGGGTCGGCATATTCGCCGAATTGATTCTGATGTTGATATTTGGTACCCCACTGCGTGGGATCCCAAATAGACAATTGAGCACTAATTTAAGACCCGCTGAAACCAGGTTTATTTAGTGGTGCAATCAGGACCTTTAAAAATTAAACACACTATAAAAAACTAAATAGTCCTAAGGAGCAACTGTGTGCATTTGGACTGACACACAAAGAGAAAACCAAAGAAAGGAAAGTAAAAGAAAAGAAAAAAAACCTCTTTGGACAAAATACCATTAAAAAAAAAAAAAGCACAGTATTGGTTAACTTTTCTTGCTTAATGTTCACATGACAATGATGTTTTAGTCAACCTATCAGTGTGTCTGTACTGGCTCTTCTGTGACCTGTACTGTGCAGTAGGGGGTGGGACAAAGTCAGTGTTGCATTGTTATTTGGATTTAGGTTGCTAAAATCTAGTTCTCAGCATTGGAGGTAAAATACCAGAAATGGACAACAAAGCAAAGAAAGCAAGGTATATTACGGCTGAAGATCATGTCAAACTTTACATGATGATGGAGGCAAATTATTTTGCACGTGTTGTAGGGGACTTTAGAGAAAATACAATCGATCGCTATTCAGCTTCAGAATCACACACTAAGAAAGGCTGCTATACAGAACGTAAAACAAACGACAGCTTTCAGAAAACAAACTTGAAAGTCAGCACAGACAAAAAAGCATTCCTGTCAGTTGTACCCAAGTTAAATCAGCACTACAGTAACGATCTAGCACAGCCACCTTTCTTCAAACAACCTGCAGCTTACTTTTTAAACACAGTTAGAATTTATAGATCCGAATAGCATGTTTTCTTTCTTTTCACTGTTCTAATAAAATGAATTCCTGCATGGGACAAAACTTGAAAACGATCGTGCTGCATATATAGCCTTTATTAAAGAATGCCAGATGCCCTTGAGGGTAACCGAGTTTTGGGAATGTTTCTTATCGATTTCCACATCTATATAACTTGTCAAAGCATTGCCTTACACTTCCAACCAATTCATTGGATGCAGAATGTGCAGTCTAAATGTATGGGCAAGTCTTCACAACAGAGAATGTCGACATCAATTGCTGGGGGACGTTGCATGCAGTGGCAGAGCAATAGCAGGTGCAGCAGGTGCAACTGCACACAGGCCCGCGCACTCAGAGGGCCCCGGAGGCATTTGAAAGTTTAGATTTATTTGTTTTTGAACAATGATAATACCCTTGGCATTTATATTTGCAGATGTTACACGTTTGTATCACTGTAGCTGCCGGTGTGCGGTGCCAGTAAGTCAGATTGTATCCTCTCTCATTTCAACAGGTATCGCTATTGTCTTAATTATCCTAACTTTTCCCCCGGAGGCTGGTGCGAGGCACGCCTTCATGGAAGGTTTTGGGGTACTATTCAGCACAGACATTTGCAATTATATTCTGTGTGCACGATTCCACCTTGTAGTTTAGATGGAAGCTGTTGGGTGCTGCTGGAGGCACCAAAATAAACTACAGCAAATCAACACGCCTGCATTTCTGATTTAAAAATAATGATAATAAACAAACTGTTTCCTATGTGAGACAATTTCTGCAAATGTTTGTGCAAAATTGTGAATTCTGTAATCATTTCTGTGATCTCAGAACTGGGGAATCCAGGTAAGGTTAGTGATTAAACCTGTTTGTTTAAGATTAAACAATAGTGTAATGTTGGATGCAAAGATATACACAAAATAAAATAAAGTAGGTGAGTAGAAAATGTTTTTATTACCTACTGTTTCATTCATGCTAACATTCTGACAATTAAATATAGTTCAATATTTTGAACGCTTGATTTGGTATGTTTTGATGTTTATAACTAACGGTTAAATTAACATTTGGGAAGGGGGGCCCACAATAAGGTCCTGCACTGGGACTCATCTTCCTCTTTCTCCACCTCTGGTTGTATGCTTGCCTTTAACTTAACAAATGACAGCACTCTGTTTTAGGAAGGAAGAAGGCCACTATTTTTAGGATTTTATAGTGCTCTGAATTATCATATATAGGTTTATTTAATGTTTAAACGGGTCCACAAAATCATAATTTTATTCCATAACCTACCCAGGAAAAATATGTAAATTCTCCATGATTTAAATAGACCCCTAACAATCATGGGTGTTTACATACTATAATTTCATCCATTGAGAGGAAGGGTATATCAGGTATGTAATATTATTTTCATCAACGCATCACAAAAGAAACAGCGTTGTTATACGAAATTGATTTATTGAAACAAAAAGTGTGGTACATACAGCGTGTGGACCTAGTTAGCACATACAAGAACAGGCCAATGGGAGAGAATACATAAACCACACATTATGACACACATTATGTAGAGCACAGCTAATATCCAGGTCCAGAAGTAGTGGATGAATGAATGTTAACATGTTAGCAATCTCCTGTGTCCTGAAGCGCAGTTTATGTATTCTCTTGGTGATTGAACTACCACTTGCTGTTCTGAATTGCACTGTTTTTTTTTTGCTCTGTGCTACTGTCGCTCGACATGATCGCCACTTCTACATTCAAAACGAAGCCTTGCGGTGACACAAGCGCATTCTGTCTCTTAAAGGGATTGTTGCCTGGCCCTGATTGGGTAGCAGATTCCACAACCTACTCAGCGTTTGTTGTCTGGGCACTGTCAGTGTGCCACTAACATTCTTGCACTGTTTTTTTTTTTTTTTTTTTAAATGTAAATATGCTACAAGTATATCTATAAAACATACCTTCAGGAAAATGTGTTGGACCAGTTGGGGGGAGCAGGATTATGCCTCCCCTCTGCTTTCACAGGCCCAAATTTCATTGACAAATTTACATTTCAAAAGCTGCATTTAATACTGTTGTATTCAGTCTTCGGGATTATGCAAAATCACAGTCTCTTGATGCTAGTTGTCCTCTTCAGAGTAAAAATGGAAAATATATTAACTATTAATTTTAAACACGCTGTGGAAAAAGAATGAGCTGAGAGCATTCCTCGGGTATCAAAGGGGTAGTTGCATGCTGTGGGCACTTCATTTTCTTTTTTTCTTTAAAAGGTGACTGATTTATGTATATATATATATATATATATATATATATTTTTATTTATTATATATATATATTTTTTTTTTTAAGTAATGTATTTATGTTGAGCCAATTTTGGTTTTTCCATAAAACATTACTAGAATCTGTTAATGTTGCAACATTTTACAGAAGCTCAGCTGCTTATTGCAAACTGAATTTACTCTTCAGATTCTGAACACTCAGCTGAATTTCAATTTAGCACCTGTCTTGACTTTGCGAACCAGAAGGACATATAGCACTGTCCTGTGTTATTGTTTTACTGTTGAATCCATCCCATAGGTGGTTCTTGGAAAGTTTGCCAATAAGGCGTGTATAAAGGAAGAAAATGAAAAGATTCCTGTATTTCCCTGAATTCTGAGATGCTCAGCTATGCTCATGCCTTATATGTTTGTTTAATGTACCACGCTATACAAATCAAAATGGTATTGCATTTGATAGTGTTCTGCCCTATTCTAAACTGCTGTATTGTTGTGCATTGTGTGTGTTTGTTCCACAGGGCACGTTTACAGAGTTCCCCTCAAGTAACGTGCGACGTGTGATTGCCAAGAGACTGACAGAGTCCAAGACCACCATCCCCCACTCTTACGCCTCTATCGACTGTGACCTTGGGGCTGTGCAGCAGCTGCGAATGGATCTTGCTAAAGGTGGGGACATCATGCCATACCAATGTTTACTGTCTTCAAAGCATAGTTGACGACAAAGTGCAGCAATATAAAAAACTCAAACAAGTGTAAATGATACTTTTACAATTTAAACACTTTAAATGGGGGTTGTATCAAAACTATAAAAAGGTTGTATCAGACCTCAGCCGGAAAGCTCAGAGTCAATTACTTTAGGAATGTCAGCTGGGAGCTGACCAATCAGCACTCCTAGCTGACACTCTGCACATGGGAATTGGCGGGAAACTAAATATCTAACCCAGGTCCACTGGTCACAAAACAAATGACTCCAGCTGGAGAATATAGTTTAGACCCCAGATTGTCAAAGGAAAGGGGTGTTGCCAAATGGTAAGACTTTTAGTAACTGCATCAAATGTTGCAGTCAGTGCTGTTGATTGGTGTTGCATTTTCACATAACTTATTTTTTAGCTTGTATGTTCTCGTGGCCAAAAAACTATGGGGGTTGCTGTTTATCTTAACAAAAGCAGCACTGCTCGAGATAAACATTATCCACTAAGCAGTTACAGAAATATCCCGAGAATAGGTCACAGCATATACTATTCTTAACTGAAAAAGTCCAAGTCTCCCTCAGTCAGTACATAAGAAAACATAACAATGTAAGAACACGTATGAACGAAAGGCCACCATGCAGCCCATCGCAGCTCATCCGGTTAAGAGCAGTTGATTGATCTCGCAACTGTGTCAAAATTCCGCTTAAATGATGTGAAGCCTGTGAATTTGATGGTGATCAAACATATCAGGTATGTAATATTATTTTCATTAATGCATCACAAAAGAAACAGCGTAGTTAGGCGAAATTGGTTTATTGAAACAAAAATTGTGGTACATACAGCGTGTGGACCTAGTTAGCACATACAAGAACATGCCATTGGGAGAGAATACATAAACCACATATTATGACACATTATGTAGAGCACAGCTAATATCCAGGTCCAGAAGTAGTGGATGAATTAATATTAACATGTTAGCAATCTCCTGTGTCCTGAAGCGCAGTTTATGTATTCTCTTGGTGATTGACGTACCACTTTCTGTTCTGACTTGCACTGTTTTTGCTCTGTGCTACTGTCGCTCGACATGATATACTTTCTAACTGAAACAGTCCAAGTCTCCCTCAGTCAGCACATAAGAAAACATAACAATGTAAGAACATGTATGAACGAAAGGCCACCATGCAGTCTGTCGCAGCTCATCCGGTTAAGAGCAGTTGATTGATCTCACAACTGTGTCAAAATTCCGCTTAAATGATGTGAAGCCTGTGATTTGATGGTGATCAAACAGCTGCAGGGAGAAGTACAAAAGGTAACAGCTTTTTGTCCTGGAAGCCCAGGATAGGGCCCTTGGCATGCCAGGATAAACAACCCTTCTTTGGTATTAAATAAATCTCTTTCCATTTGAACAATGAAATAAAATAGAGGTCATATCGGAGGGGCCAACAAAAGGGCTGACATTTGCCCCAATCAGGCCTTGAAGTGCTCTGACTGGAACCAATAATTAAATTGTCTGGGCAGCCTGCAGCCCTTTGACATGGTCCTCCTCCCGCTACCTACTCTTTGAGCTATAGAACACAGCATGTACAAATGCCAGCGGTGAGGTGTCCCACCTAAAAGCCACACTCCCTGGGAGGATTATGCAGCGGTGACCTTTTCCTGAGCCGTGTGGAGAAATGTATTCTTAACCTTTTGCCCCCTTGCTCTTCAGAAAGAAATTGAAAGTGGAGCAGAGGCCGTATCCTGCTATGAACAGTAATCCCCTTCCTGGAAATATCCCTATGTAGTCATTAGTGTGGAGGACATTGACTGCCAGAAGAGCTGGCTGTCAGCAGACCCATTATTGTTGATTTCTCAGATTGATCAGCTGGGATCCCATTCTTGCCTGACTTCAGGCAGCTTGTGCACTGCAAATCAAAGGCCATCTTGCAGGGCCTGCTATTGTAACTTGCACCTCTTCTTTGTTTTACAGATGCGATCAAGGTGTCAGTCAATGATTTCATTATCAAGGCAGCTGCTGTTACATTAAAAGTAAGTGATACCAATACAGTATTTGTTACATGTATTCCAGGGACAAATTGAAGAATCGTCATGCTGAGACAAAAATGAGACTTTCTGATCTTCTGTAATTGTGTTGCAAATCTTGTGTTAAGGAATGGTGTCTCACAAAAATAACAAACGGGCCAATGAAACTCACTATTAATCTCAACCTGGCAAAGGCAGAGAACTGCAGCAGTGCATCATCGCAGTTGTTAATCGTACATTCTCAGGCATTTCACAACAGACTTTCCTGAGTAAGCTGTTCCCCAAGTAAACATTTTAATCCAGTTTGGACAGTTTATATATAAATATAAATTACAAATACATTTGAGATATTCACACTTCCAGCGGAACGCTCTGTAGGTCAATCATAAAATAATTTGATTGTCGTCTTTAAGCTCTTAACATTGAGCTCTGTTGAAAAGAATTGTTACATAGTACTACAACTACTACAACAATATAGTAGTGATTGACTTTCTTTAAAAATTGTATTGGTTTAGAGTTAAAAATTGAGCCAAAGGCATGGGCACTAATGAAAGTCACAGAAGAACCTTCGAGAGGGCACTGCCGCTATTAGAAAATTACTTTTATGTTTTTTTTTTTTTTTTTTGGCTTTAAAACCTTGCACTAGATTGCACTTATAATAACTCGTTGGGTACCCTTCCGCTTTTAGGAAAATAAGGTTCGTAAAGGATTACAAACATAATGTGAGGGTGGGGAAAAAAAAAAAAACCTTTTATTAAGCAAATAACTTTACTTGTCAGAGCTGCTTATAGTTTACCTAAACAGTGCCAGATATCTAAATGGAGCAATACTACTGAACTGTCCATGTGAAGGCTGTGAATGGCTGACTCGGCAGTTGCAAGTACAGAATTGGTTGCTTTTGTTGATGCTAAGTGTTGGTTGGCTGGTTTTGATGGATAATAAAATCCACTTGGAACGATTTTGTGTCTTTTTAGTCAAAATTAAAAAGCCAGTACTTGCACAGATTGACTTTAAATTGGGTTCACAGGTGATGCAGTGACATTCCAGCAGGAATCTACTGTGTATTAATGCCCGCTATAGCTGGAAGCTGATTGACTGATGGTACTGAATCGTTTTCTAATAGTACATAGGTCACAAATAATCTTCAACTCAGTTAATAGAAGTATTGGCACAAATTTAATACAGCATTTTATTTTATTTTTTGTGCTGCAAAGGAATCTTAAACATTTAACAAATAATTACGTTTCACAACCCTTTAGAGATTTACATTTACCACAGTTTAGAAAGTAAAATTGTAGTGTTTTTGTAATTCTAAAATCTTGAAGTCATTAGCACCCAAAATATTAGTGTAGCCCCTTCTTAATTACACCCACTGGCACAGTATTATGAAGTCTGTTGTTAATGCATGTCATAATTGGAATAATAGTCCTACTACTGTAGCATGCTACCTCTATTTTTGTTGTAGATGCGGAACAGAAATAGAGTTGGAACTTTAAGATCCGCACCTTGAAATCCATTGCTAGTGTTTTCCAAATGAGAGAGGCAGGGGAATGGTATTTGAGATTACAAAAAACAATTCATCTGTCTCGTTAAAGTAAGATGCATAATGCTTAATTAAACTTCAAGAGGAAGAAACCTAGCTCTAAACATACAATTACTATACAGCTTTCAAAAACCCAACTTCACTTTGGAGTACTAACAAAACTTTCCCTGTCCCTAACTACAGCTGGACGGCTAAGCCGTTTACCAGCAAACAAAACAAAACAAAAATCACACAAACACGGTACCTTGTTGTTTTAAATTAGTCTCTTCAGCAGCTGGCTTGTACTTACTTAGTCAGCCTGTCAGCCTGTGGCTGCTGCTGTTAATGGCATATATGTTTATACTGATAATACTGGAAAAATATCATTAGCAGAAAATATAATCGTGTCAATCCATTACCAATCACCCACAAAGTATTGGATTTTACCATTTCTGATTAACACTAAACTCGGTGCTCAGGATGGTTCATGGCAAAAAAACAGAACTAATTTTAGTTTTCAGCCTAATCGGGTCAAGGGGTCAAAAGTTATAGAGGGGTAACATTTTGGTTAATTTTAGACCCCCCAACCTTTTAATTGGTCTTTAACCAAAAAATTATTTGACCTGGAGACTTGTGTTAGGTGTCTTTTTGGGGGGAATTGTGTATTTAAAAAAAGACATTTAAAATTAAATTAAATAACTAAAGTTACCCCTTACCAAGTTTTTTGACCTCTTGGAAAAAGCTCCAATAATAAAAATCTGAAAAAAATTATATGGAAAGGTCAACGTCAAGTTGCAAGAAGGTAACAAAATAAATAAATAAATAAATAAATAAAGAAGTAAATGTTACGTTACCCACTTCCCTTCCAGAAGATTCTGAATAATAATGGGTATCCAGCATTTCTCATCATTCTCTATCCAGAGATACTGCCCTGAATTTCCACTGGGTGCATGGATTTAATAAATAAATCAGAGTCTCCAAATTCTTCAGAGAGGTTTTCAATCATTCTAATTCAAATTGTATCTGCATAGCTGCAAGAAACAAAACTTATTTTCCTAAATGTAATGGGGATTCATCTTTTCAAAACAATATTCTTGGGTTTTATTATTAGAATTTTTTTTTAAATGCAAAGTATTTTTTAATTCTGTATTCTGCTTAGAGATACATGTCTATGGCTTAACCCTTTGCTGTCCATTTATTATTCCGCGCTTGTCAGGCACGTCAGGTCCAATTTATTTTTTATTTTTTCAGAGTACAACATGTTTAAAAGGCATTGAATTGCAAAAGGACACTCAGTACTGCATCTCTAGCCAAGCCCCACTCCTTGTTCACGGTATTTTTCACATACCTCTTTATAGACTTGCATACTGACACATCCTCTCCTGATCACTCATTTTATCACCAAACTCGTCAATAATGCGATCCAAGTCATTGTTTTATTACTATAATTACTAAGCTCTGCAAATGTCAGTGATATTCGGATAAAAAACGACTAGAGACCTATGCTTTACGTCTTTTGGACGGGAAAGGGAAAATTGTAATGTCGGACCTGGTCTCTTACTCACTTCAGATAGTATTGCACTTGCTTGGTCATTTCACCAAGAAATTGTTGGCTCATAGCTTTAATTTCATTTCTGCATGTAGGACTGAGTTAAATTTATTAAAAACAATATCCTATCAAGGTAGTCTACTTTTTGCAGTACTGTATATATTTTGTCTTAGTTAATTGTCACCTGCCTACTGAAATGGTTTAGACTCATTTCTTTCATGTGTTTTTCATTCTACCATATCAGCATTAAGCACTATGTATATTAGTAGCGCATGTATGAATGTGCTTGTTTCAAGGCTGCCCCAGAACAACAAATCGCAAAGGGCTTCACTGTGACCTGTGATGAGCACATGCATTTTTTATAACCCAATGCAAGCTGGAATGCAGGCTGGAATAGAGAGAACAGGAATAGGTACCATTCTAAGATTCATCATGCCCATATCGTGGGAGGGCAGAGAAAGCTTTCTTTGATTCATCCTAGTGATCAAACACGATGCTGTTTTTACATGCCAATTAGATTGAAGTGAATGTAACATGATTTAATAATGCAAATTTTGAGTAATCACCCAAACATGCCAGTGCAAGTGAATGTGACTTGGGATGGTGTTTTGGTTGTCTTGGATTTTTCCAGAATCATTGTAAGCTCACTCCAGGGCATACACAGGCTCACAGAGGAATGAACAGGTTTATAACTATGGATACAAGCCCCATCTCTTAGATTCAGCATCTTTCAAACACATTGTTGTCTATAAAAGATGTATGACTCAATAGGGTGTGTCTTGTGACATTTATATATATATATATATATATATTATATATATATATATATATATATATATATATATATATATATATATATATATATATATATTTTTATTTTTTTTTAAAGATAAATCATTACAAAAGTACAAATATCTCTTGAAACAAATACTGTGATTCTAATATCCTCAAAAGTGCAATTGTTAAACTAAATGAGATCCTGAAATAAAGCAGGCTCGGGATTTGTCACTCATTTCTATCAAAAATAAATATTGTGTGTGACTAATAAATGAATATTGATTGTGGTCAAACAGCACACCTGCCAGCTATCAATACCCCGATAATCTTTTTGGATTTTCTGGTTGGTGGTAAGTGTGTCTGCCAAACTTTGCATTGTTTGCAATTTGACAAGTTTGCTAATTATCCCCCAATCTGAGTCATTGATGTAGATAAGAAACATGATGGCCCTGCAGCACCCCACTGAGTACACTTCCCCAGTGAGAGGCTTCCCCTCTTACAAGTACTCTCTGCTTTCTGTGTTTTAAGCAAGATTTGTATCCACTTGCATTTACATTACATTACACTGTGGCCCTGGATTGTTGAAAGAAGAGCAACCAGACCAATGCCATGGTTTAAATGAATGAGCTGAAATAACTGAATATATTTAGCCTAGATCAAAGAATAATTAGGGATGGACTGATTTAAGTCTTTAAAATCTTAAAAGGACTTGACATAGTTGACCCTTACCCTGAGTGCAGTACAGAAATCAGGACCAGAAGACACAGTTGAAAATTAAGTGGAGGTAGACTCAGGATAGAGCAAATTATGCACTTCTTCACACAGAGAGTGTCATGTTACCTAGTCATGTTGTTTAGGCAGAATCGCTTGGATTCCTTAAGACCCAACATTTTGAGATCAATCACCTACCAGGAACCAGGTGAATTTAGATGGGCTGGTTGGCTTCCTGTCGTTCGGAAATTTTCTTTGGGGGCGGGGGGGGGAGAGAAAAGTGTTTGAAATCAGTTACAAATGTGATTAACTTGATGAACTCATGCCAACACTTCCTGTGACACAGATGACTTCAGTGTACAGGCTCCTGTAATCAGCAATAATTATTATATATATATATATATATATATATATATATATATATATATATATATATATATATATATATATATATATATATATATATGAAAAAAAAAACTGTTGCTTATTTGTGCTGGTAAATACAGACTGCTATTGTGTAAATGCCTAGCTTGAATGATGGGATTAATGTGTTGTTGACAAGGCTTAGACAGCATTATCTAAAATGTGTACTGCAGTGTGAGTTAGCTACATATGACACAGAGTTATTTATTTGAAACATTTCAGCTTTGGTGTTTGACAGCGTTTCAGACATTCTATTGCTTTGTTTACTAGATTAAAATAGCAGCCTGGAAGTTCATGATGCTCTTATTAAACTTTCTCAGAGGATCACGTGGGGTTCAATAAAAAGAAGTTGACAATTGTGCTTTTAAACTACCCATAATATACACAAATAGGGTGTATTTTGCTGTGTGAAACATGGTTCTAAAGTGTGTTAAGTCAAACATGAATGTAGTTTTATTTTGTATTTTATGGGTTTTTATTTAATATAGTATGGTAACACCAAACGCAACCGTTCTTCCATTCATATTTATATAATTATGAAATGAAATACCCCAAAATAAACTAGCCTGGTTCATTACAACTGATCCTTTTAAAAAAAAAAAAAGACCAACCACAGATGTGCATTCAGACTTGAGAAAAAAAGTGGGTCAGCTGTACAAGAAGAAATACAGACACTAGGGCCAACTGGCTTATTATGGCTTTTTTATTAACCACATTGCCCACATGTTAGCTTCATATCTTTAATTTTTTAATGCATTTTAGCCAATGAAAAAAAAAATATATAATTATTTTTTTGAAAAATGTTCATAGCAAACTGTAGTGCTGCAGACATTTCTTTAATATTCCGTGCATTGCTTTAGAATGACAGAATCTCAGTGGTTTGTGCCGCACCTCTCCCAATCTTTCCACTCTCTTGCCAGGAAATGCCAGAGGTGAACGTGACTTGGAGCGGGGAGGGGCCACAGTCATTGGGCTCAATCCACATCTCCATTGCCGTGGCAACCGAGAAGGGTTTGCTCACGCCCATCATACGAGATGCCGCCACCAAAGGGGTGCAAGAGATTGCAGCTAATGCCAAGGTAAGACTGGACTCTGCCAAAGAGGAGTGGGGAGGGACATGAGATTTTACAAACTCACGTTTTCCGCACATTATTGTGCACGTTATTATATGTTTTATAACCTACATTTTATTACCTACATCTTCTTTGATACATCTCGGGGAGACTTGGTGTCAACCACTTGAGCTGTTAAAATGAATCATACAGCAAATCCATCACCTTGTCTGTTTGCTTATTTGGACGGTACAGTAAAAATGGTCATGGCCTAAACTTTCATGACACACATTCGTTTACAACCATACATTGATGCAGCATTCTCTTCTGATTTATTTTATCACATATATGGCATGGTTGGGTTTAGCTATATCTTAGTTTGTTTATTTCACCCTTAGGCACAGTATAGAGTATCACTCAGTACAACAGCATCTAATTTGTTAAATGACGTACAGTGAGGGTTATTACACCTTTTTTCAAACTACGAGCAATATCTAGTAAACTATTTGCAAATTCTGAAAAGGGTGAAATGCAGTTTTCCTTTTCAAGTACAAAATGTAACCATTACCAAATGGGATATAACTCTTAAATCAAGAATTACGTGAGTAGTTGTATCAAAGCTGCTTCTTTTAGAGCCCTGTCTGCGTCGTCTCCGCCCCCAGGAGATATCAGTGACCATCGCAAGGGGATCAGTGCCATTTTTCTTTCAGCCTGCCTGAGAAAGGAGTGAGCTCTGACTTTATAAGTCAAGACTACAGAGATGATAATAATTTTGCTTTAATATTAAGCGTATAATTCTGTTGTAACCTAGGTTCTGATTAAGCCCAACCACGCACGGCCTTGTGTGCTGTGCGAAGCAGGGAACCAGGGTTATGATAACTGTGCTCTGCTGTAATAAGACATTATTTTGTATGATTATCATTTTACTCTAATTACATTTATTTTCTTTAAGCCCATACTTTAAACTGGGATATGTGGTGCAACATAGTTATTTCGCTGTTGGTCTTGCACATAAAGAAATTGGGAAATATTTACAACAGTAAAGGGCCCTTATACTGTGTTTAATTTATAGTCAACATAGCCTGATTGTGAATGATCAAATCGTAAAATATTGAGGAGCAATGTGTAACTTACCGTAATTATCAGAACGTAAAGCTCATTTGGTATGCTAAAGCACAGGAGTAATGCACACAATAATACTTGGTAGGATCAATCATACTTTAAACTGTGTCTATATACTATATTATTAATGTACCAGTCAAGCATAAACTGTGCTAGAAAGTCAAACAATCCCAATATAAAGTCTTTGGTTTTAAATACATTTTTTTCTTAAACATAAATAAAGGCTCAATTGTAAAATGTGCTTTTGCCAACAGCTACAAGAAAAACAGTTTAATATTCATGTAGGTTGTGATTTTTGGTACACATGTAAACTGCACTCAGATACACACCACACCTCATATATAACACACGTACTGTGTATAGCGTGCTGCTAAAATATGTAAAAGTGTGCATCGTTTTGGAAGAATTACAGTAAAATGAAGGAGCATTTTCAATATGGTGCTTTTTGTCATGAGCGCTAAATACACCTCATTTCACTTGTATTACAACCCAGATTGGTGTGGGTGAATCTTCTAAATTTACTACCACAGCAGCTGTATGTGGGTTGCTCTTTCTGTGAGATATGGTTGCATGTGCAAAGATTTTCCATGTTCTTTGAAACATATTCCATATTCTTTGACATCAAGAGATAAACGGTTGAAAGTATTATTGTCTCTTAGACGTGCTGTGGCAAGCACATCCAGACACTGCATCCAGAGTCATTTAAAAAATAATGACATCCCTTTGGAGCTGGCCCAGAGTAGCTAAGTTTAATATACTGCTAGAAGCATACTCGATTACAGGCTCAAAGTGCTGCTGGTGTGTGGCTCAACAGCACAATCCCATTTCCTCTCAGTTATTGAGTTTTTTTATTGCTGTGTGGTCATTGACCAAAAACACTAACATTTCAAGAGAAAATGTAAGTATTACGAGTCATTGTGCCGTACATATGTTTGAATCTTAAATGCTTAACAGATTATTAACAGGCTGCAATATATATGTTGTAACACATTTCAAGGAAGACAATTCTAGTCAAGAACCACATAAGGAATGTTAGACTAAAAGGAAAGAATTACTCAAGGGTAATCCAGTGTTAAATGGGTCAGAGGTGACTGCTTGAAAACATTGAGAAATGGATAAATCCAAGCCCTTGGTAAAACATAGTCTTTATTCATCTAATCTTCTCTTTTATATTATTAAAGGTTGGGATTGATCAGGGACTTGACATTGCAGGTGCTTTCATATAAATATGGTATTCATTTCAGTCAAAATTGCATTCATTCCTCTCCAAACGGTGTGTGACACAAATAACCAGACCAAATGAGAACAACATTGAAATCGGTTTCATAAATGAGAAAGTCACAGAACTCCTTTTCAATTGAATAAATCTTATAAAATGTATGCATGTGGCATTTGAAGCACTTAAAATATAATACTAAAGTCAATTTTGTGATTTCCTCTTTACTTTGCATTGAAACATGGAAAATGTTTAACAAAACCTTTGTTAATTACGGCACTTACTAGCCTTTAATAATACCCCCAACTTTGATTATCAAGCATCCCCGCTAAGGGAGTTTGTATGACTTTACCACGTACTATTGTTAATAGCTCATAAACCATTTAAGCTGGCAGCTTAATGTTTTTAGTGTTATGGGTAAAATCTAAGATCACCCTTCACTTTGACCTGTAACCTAATATAGTCACCAAATGGGAGCATGTCATTTTTTGGTTTCGGGTATGATAAATACCTAGCTCATCAATGTATCACATCTGTATTTTGTGATTCTATAGGTCAAGGTTGATTTTAAGGGTTGAAAAAAAAAAATATATATATATATATATATATATATATATATATATATATATATATATGACTATATATATATATATATATATATATATCTGCACTGTTTCTCAGTGTCAAGCCATGTATTCCTGCTATGACTTCCATATTGATACACAAACCAGCTTCAGAGGAAACAGTTGGAAATGAAGGAGATAGAACATGGAAGGAGACACTTCTTCACACAGAGAGTGTTGAGAACATGGAGTGGGCTAGCTAATCATGTTGTTGAGGCAGAAGCACTTGGATTCTTTAAGACCCAGCTTATCAAAGTTCTGAAATCAATGCTAGGAACCAGATGAGCACGAATGGGCTGAATGGCCTCCTTTTCATTTGTACATTTGTTATGTTCTTATATTGCCTTTTTCTACAGCTGCATTAGGACAATACATTTTGAGTTACTGTCTCAATATTTGGTACACAGCTGCATGCTTTGAATGTCTTATTTAAGTTCCATTACTTAATTCCTGTAAAAATGTAGCTTTTCATTGCCTGATTGTGTTAACCTCTGGCCAGTCCAGTGATACAAACCCCATTCTTTGACACCTGGCCTTTATAGTTGGTACGCAGTTGTATTGTGTCATTCCCTCAATAAAGTTCCAGTACAGCTATTGTGTAGTAAAAAATGTAAATTTCCACTGCCACATGCCTTTAACCTCAGTAATCAATCTTTTTCACATTTCTATGTTGCTTCATATTTACAAACCATTCAGTCAGATATGACATGCTCATTCGATTATTGTTCTGGAGTGGTTTGTTTTTGTTCACTAAAAGTCCTTTTTCTAGTTGTGCTTGTTTTTTATTCAAAATTGTTATCTCCACTTCTTTATTCTGTATATTTAATGTATATATGCCCTAAACTAAATTTTTTTGTTTAATTATTGTTATTTATTTAAATATTCAAAAATGTATCAATCTGAACAATGTGAAATACTAGAATTATCTATTTTTTCATCCTTGCATTGATATCACTATGTAACACAATTTTTGTTCCTGGGTAGTAAGTGTTATTTCCTAATTGCTTATGCCTCAGAAGTATAGAAAATGGCTATTATTCCCCACAGACTTTGCTTTTGTGACCAGGACAGTGATATTTTGAAATATCACTATTTCCAATGGGAAAATGTGTGGCTTTTCGTTCACATAAAGTCAGAAAAAAACAACATATGAATCCAAATTAACATGTATTTATACTAAAGTAATACAAAGATGACTACAAAAGAATTAGAAGTGAGTAGTTTTTCGAGATTTACCATTATACTGTATTTACTACCCAGGAAAAAAAAAAAAAAAAAAAAATTGTTACACAGTGTATTCAATTTGAGAACAACATCTCATCATAAACTGTAAAGTGATGAACGTGGCAGTGTGGTTCAGACAGTGGGGCAACTGAGTAATTAAAGCCCTACATTATGTATGCGGTCGTTCTTTCCATTAGCTTTGCACTGAGCAAGTTCTGAAGTTGTGCCTTATTCATTGTTTCTAATTCTGTTTCTTCAGCATCTGGCCTGGATAAGTAATAATTTTAATCTGAAACTAAACTATGAGAAACAGGACTTGATAAGGGTTGCTTTTACACCAGCTTCATGGATACCGTGAAGTCACTAAAAGCCATACTGTAGCTTTTGGAATAAGCACGCCCTTTTTCAAATTTTAGAAGCATTGTGGCGAGCTGTACACAGGATGCAGTTATTTACAAGGTGGGCAGTTAACATGTGTATCATAAAGCGCAATCTGCATTAGTACTAACTCCAGTTTTTCTTGCAGCTGTCAGCAACAGTTAGAGTTGAGCCTTTATTTATGTTTAAGAAAAAAATACATCTAAAACTAAAGATTTTATATTGTGATTGTCTCACTTTGAACAAGTGTACCATTTGTGCTTAATTGATCTATTGATATAGTAATATATATATATATATATATATATATATATATATATATATATATATATATATATATATATATATGGATATATTAGTCATAATCGGTATATAGCCCATTTGCTTTAGCCCTCTGCTTTTAGAATTCCATAGGATTGTGTCTTATAAGGGTCATTTACATGCTTGAAGCATCACTGTGAAGTGCTGCTGTTTCTACTGCTCTTATGTAATAACTATTTCAACTTGCAACTGCATGTTTTCAGTATTCTGGAAATATCTAACCTTGCACTTTGACCTGTTATCTAAAGTGGCTGCCATACTGTGGTTATTGAAACAATTCTTCACTTCTTTATTTTCTCCCAATTAAATAGTTAGGTTTTGTTAGCAATAACTGGAAACTGTGTTATATAGTCATGTGACCATATGATGGCTTTTACAATTAATATATGTTTAGTAGTATGTTTCATGCAGAACCCCCTGTCTTTAAGTGGTCCCAGCTATTTCAATAATTCCATTAATCTTACCTATTACGCACTTCACTGTGCAGGTCTAACATGTTTAGTGTTGTTTTGTTAAGCAGCAAACCTGAAGCCTGTAAATGCCCAAGCTCACCCATTACCCGTTCACCTGTAGGGATGTACATGTTTATATTTATTACTATAGGTCCGGTTTATTTATTTGCAAAGGAAACAGTCAAACCAAGAATATCATGCTTAAACCGGATGGCATTTAGGGTATGCAGAGAAAAACAAAGTCAGAAGGTGCTCCCTGTCCCAAACTGTTTTCCCATACTGTTCTCTTGTTCCACAGAATGCAGTAACGTCACCGAGACTGGTGACAGTCTGGGATCTTTTACAGGGCAGGGGCTATGTAAAGGGAATGCTGCTCAGAACTACAACACATTTAAATGTATCGCAAGGTTCAAAATATTGTGATTGTAATTCAAAAAATGACAAAGGAAATGCCTCCTTCTTACCCTTGAAGTCAATGTCATTCAAGCATTCGATGGTTCAATAGTTACATTAATTTATTTCTGTTTTGTTGGCCGTATTGTTTATTGAAATATGGAAAACTAGAGTTCTCTGCATGCTTCTTATAAGCTGTTTAGACTGAATATTTAAGCTCATTTTGTAATTTAATTTATTTGTATATACCTCAGAGTTATGAACACCTTGGGTAGGGATGTTGTTCATAAGTCTGAAAATTAGTTTTCAACTGTATTTAATAAATACCCCTGCTCTCTACACCTTCAATCTGGTGAATAACACAAGAACACTAATACAATAGTCATGTTGTTATGGTTCTAAAGTCTTTAAAATTGTACTATTAGTGGAAAAAGACTACATTTTAAGTTATGATTGAAATTGTAACTAGCAAAAACGCAGGAAATCATGTGTTAACATAGTGCTTGTTTTTATCATAGTGCTGTCAGCGTTTATCTAGAAGTTCACGTGGGTGGAGCATTAAACACATGATCATGTCATTGAAACGTGATAGGTATCAAGCTACTTTCTGTAGTTCTAAATACTGTATGTGTGGACAGGATATGCAAGTCTTCTATAACCTGGTCAGCTTTCTCATGCATATGAAAGTGCAGTTCACAATGTTCAAGTATGGTAGGTGGTTCAGATTTAATGGTTTTATCCAATAAAAATACATTTATAATCTCAAATACAATTTATTTATTTATTTAAATTAGATATTAACCTGACAACCCATTTACTAATGTTAGGTTGATATTATAGATACAGGGTATTTACTTAAACAAATTACCTGTATTTTCAAAAAACAAAGCTCTGATGTTTTGGGGGATGATCAGAATGAACCTTAATTCACCCTACTCTCTGTATATATTCTGATTTTAAAAAAATGTGTTCAATATTTATCTAAATTATAAAACCTACAAATCTGAACATCTAATCTAGTCCTAGTGTGTGGGAGATTCAGAGTTAGTTTGTCTAGTCCCTACACATTTTCCAGTTAAAAGATCAGAATTCACATTGCAAAATGGCTGTGGCGAACCTTAGTGCATAGTGATTTTATTGTGTATCATACATTTTGGATGCTTTACAACCAAACAAGATAGTTAGAGGAGAATTGCAGAAAATGTGCTTTTGATTTGTAGACATTTTCAGCTCTTTTAGGAAAACTCTTTTTCCAGTGCCAGGCAACACCCCCTGTTCTAGGCAGATCTCTCATGATTGTTATAGTTGAGATGCTGGTAATTAAAAACATCAAATTGAGGCAATTCAATTTAAGTGTGGTTTCTACTAATGTGAGTAGGTGAGCATGGCATTATAGAACATTCTAAGTTTGTATTTAAATGTAATTCCTCAGGGACTGTGTATTAAAGTCTATTGACATGCATAGAATAGCTACGGCATACAGTATTAACAGGAAAGCAATTCATTAAGGCAGGTGCTGGTTAATATTTTGAATAGCCTAAAAGATTAATTGGTTTAGTATGGAACAGAGTTCTGTCATTCAAAATTGTTTAATTAAAGCAGCTCTTACCATTTATTTGCCAGAAGTAATGTACATTTAAGGCTGTGGTTGTAGGTTTTTGTAAGCTAATGTATATATGCTGCTTTTGGTTTTAAGAAAATTAATGAAACCACATGTCTGGGTAAACAGCCTAAACCTGTGGATTGTGACCATATTTTGTCTCTCAAGTAGTCAGTATTGGTTTGAATGCCCAACAAGTGTGATTGCAGGAAAGAAATGTAAATCCATACGACCACTGTTCAAATAATGAAAAACTAAAAACAAAACATAAATGTACAATCCAGCTACCGTAGTCCCATGATTTTTTCTGGGATGATTTTGTTGCGTCACATTGAATCTGGTGCTACTGAAAATGGGGGGGGGGGGTAAAATAATTGAGCACACAAAATGTATTTAAAAAAAAAAAAGATAGAAGGTACAATATAAGGTTTGTTTGCACTCGAGTGCAGCTGAGCTGGGCAGTTAATCTGTACGTGAAGAAGATTTCTACTCTGCTTTTTAGCCCCAGAATATAGGGCCACCTGATACTGGATCTGAACTGTTTTTGTGTGCTGTCTCCTCAGGCATTGGCCCAGAAAGCTCGGGATGGAAAGCTGCTACCAGAGGAATACCAAGGTGGCTCATTCAGGTAAGCTGGGCTGAGAGAAACGGTATGCTTAGGAGAGGATTATTCTAACAAATACCGTATTTCAGTGGAGGTGTCTTGCAAACCACGTGAAATGTTTTTGTAATGACAGCCTTCACATTTCTTTGACCCCTCTCTTTGGCCTTTGACCGAAGGCTGCAATATTGTAGTCATGTGATGTTTTGGTTTCCTAATGAAAAAGACAAAACGTTATCTTTAAAATTCAATACACAGCTGATTGTCTCACTTAAGTTCCATTGTGGGTGTTGTACAGTAAACATAAACAATTTCACTGCCACAGTGTACCTTTGAGATTCTCATCCATTTTATGTCACTTTCAGAAATCATTCTACTCCTGGGATGCTTTATTTGTTCTAGTTCTCTTTTGTTTTTATCAATTCTAGCACAATCTATGGAGGATCGTGAATTCTGGCTGAATTGTCTATTGTCTGTTCAGTTCCCACAGCCTCTGTAGATCTTAAGGACAATAATAAATGTCAACAGAAATGTGACACCCAGATCTTCAAAGCTCATTTTACTTTTGATTTAGTATTAGATCACTAGCGCGATCAGGTGCCACCCCCTATTTTCTGTTAACAGCAGTAAGTACTCAACTCTATTAGGAAATTAAGAACGCTTTGGGGTCCTTATCATTTCATTGCAGGCAGGCCGAGTTCACTAGATCTGTATCTGTCCTGTTGCTTCTAGCAGTGTGTACAACATGAATTTGATTTACGAAGGGGAGAAATAATTTAGAGTTTTTTCATGTTTTGATACTCTGATAAATCTCTGTACAACAGTAAACATTAAAAGCATCTGTGTTAACCATATCATGCACTAACAACAAAACAACAACTTATATAAAAATATAACTAAATCATTCAAAAAATGGTATTTATCCAATGGTAGAGTATGACTAATTGTTGTATTAAAAGAAACATACAATATGAAAATAAGTCAAGCACATCTTGCTATAAACTTTTACTTCTTACTAATAAAGGGAGTTACTCTCAGCAGAAAATCATGAAACACAGAGTACAACAGTTTTTCTTTTTTTTCATATACATAGCCAGCCATCCAAGGCCCATTGTAAATGCCTTAGACTTGTCATCTTCTGAAAACCAAAAGAGGTGGCATTGTAGATTAATGTCATCCTGACACTGTCCATTACTGAACCTTGGGAGCATATTTTTTTCATAAGATTTTTTTTTACATTTATTAAATAGCAGTTAGTATTGCAATAAAGCATAAGGGATGCCTCATCTCAGAGAGGCAGCTCTAACAATGACCAGTGTTCATGTTTCCATGGAAACAGCCCTTCTGTACTATTAGGTAGCCCCTTAGTAAAAGAAAACGCTCTCAGATCACATATTCTCCATCCTCAGATTTATATTTCAAGGTAGTGAAACCTAGCAGGGTTATGTAGGTGTGTACAGGGCTGTTAACAGTGGTGGAAAATTATTCCTTTGATCAGTCTTTAAAATGTTATGAACCAGGCCCTAAATCTGAACCATGTTACTGGTTTTAAAAAATGATTAATTAAATTGGCACTATTAGTCTGGAGAAACTAATGAAGCAAACTGAACAAAATGTTAATTTGTATTTTAGTTAGCATTTTTGAATGATACTATATTATGATTGTACTCAAACTGACTTTTGTTGGATAATATAAATGATAATTCTTTTAATATATATATATATATATATATATATATATATATATATATATATATATATATATATATATATATATATATATAATATATATATATATATATATATTATTTTTTACTAGCAATAAAAATTACTGTTATTTTATTTTTTAAATTAGCAATAAAAGATTATCATTTATATTATCAAAAAAAAGTCAGTTTGAATACAAACAAACATGATAATACTGACCAAGAACTGTCTTTTAGGTGTTAAAGAGTAAGAGATTCTGGAAGATGTTCATTAACATCCTTGCAACTTTTTACACTTCTAACTTGCCTGTTTTCAAAGCTTTTTTCAAAATGTCCACTGACAGTGTAAGGATAATTGCCTCAAACAGGTAACACAGCAATAACGATCCATGATGTGGTACAGAACAGAAAAGCCAGAGCACTTTAGGGCTGATACGATTAACTTGAAAATCTATTAAATAATTACATTTTTGAATGTGCATAGTTAATAACATTATTTAGGTTTGTTAACGAAACTGCACTGAACACTCTGCCTTGCTATTTACGATATTTCTGCCAAAGACAAGCAGTGGGCGTGCTCTTCTTTTTCTTCTATTGTTAACTAGCATCTGATTTGCTAGTCTCATCCTACCAGCGAATCAGTTTTGAAAATGCTTTGTAAGTACGGCCCTCTGTGTATATGATGTAGATAAAAAGTACGCCATCTTGGATCCAGAGTAGGATGACAGGCTTGTATTCCTGGCAAACAACATGTAAATAAATTGTGCACGCTGAAGAAAACAGACTGTGAATAGCGTGCACTTCTTTAGAGTTTCAAAATTAACTGTTAAACTGGGGAATAGTGCTGCTTTTTTATGTTTTTACTGGGTATTTTTCAAACTGGGCTGCGTGCTTCGTCTATCTTTCCTGATTGATGACCACACCATTTATCTGCCCACAGCTGATAAAACTAATGATGTGCATTTGTGGAGCTATTTGGAATGGGATCCGAAACGGGCATTTCATTGGAATTGGGTATTTTGAGTTTGATTACGGTTCCCAAACTATTTAGAAAAAAACATGTCCGTATGTCAGTGTGTGAGCAGAAGGAGGGGGGTTGGCATCTTTATATACATATAAACAAGAACTAGTGCTACAGTTCTACATCGGCATAAAAAAACATTAGAATCACAGAGCAAAAACGAAGTCAAACTAAACTCATCACAGCCGCAATCAGACAGTAGTCCAAAACATGGAAAACAAAACACAAATATATAGTGTAGCTAAGTGCGTCCCCCCAAGTATGAACGTGTCAAAAATGTATGTGGGCGGTACAATCATTGATATTTATTCAAACAATTATATTTTATGTGTCCAATTAATCAATTTCTTTTTGGAGGCTTAACTGACAGCCTTAGGGCACTTGTTTCTTTTTTTTTTTTAATCGCTCTTCCTGCAGTGATTTTGAGTACTGATCTCAAACCCCAGTGCACTAGAGTGGACATTTTGAAAAGAGCTTTGAAACAGACTTTGTTGCAAGTGTAAAAAGTTGTCAGGATGTTAACAATGAATAAAAAACATTACAGGTACATTGTTTAAACAGTTGTAGCAACACGTCAAGACTTATAACGCCATTACTTACTCTTTAAGAACATAACAGGACATTTTGTGAATGGTTGTTGTATAGATGTGGTATATACAAGTATTCTCCATGTCTCTTCCTCTTGTAGCATCTCTAACCTGGGCATGTTTGGGATCAGCGGCTTCAGCGCAGTAATTAACCCCCCGCAGGCTTGCATCCTGGCAGTGGGGCGCTCACGGCCCGAGCTCTCTCCCTGCCTAGACTCTGATGGCATCCCTGCACTGCGACAGCAGCAGATCATGACGGTGACTCTGTCCAGTGACGGGCGCCTGCTAGATGACCAGTTGGCTGCTCAGTTCCTGGACAAGTTCAGAGCCAACCTGGAGAGGCCCCAGCGCATGGCACTCATCTGAATATTCCCGGGATGGATTAGAGAGGAACGACGTGAACTGGAGAGGAGGGGAGGAGGACCATGTCATCCTCTGTTTACTTGGTGTAATAAAGTTCCAAACCGATATAAAGGGGGCTGATGAAGTTGGTTGGCCACTTTGCACTTGCTGTTGTGGAAAAACCTGTGAAATCTGAAAACTCTGAACCTTCCTGCATTCTAGTATTTTCAGTTTTAACATCTTGATTTAAACTATCCTTTTGGTGACGGTGTGCTTCTTAAGCAATTAAAGATATTATGCTGTAGTCCCAGAACACTAGCTGCATTGCTTTGTGATGGACAACAGCAGCACAAAGTCGCTAACTGACTTGATAGTCACCCTCTATCTATCTTCACAGGATGTGTCAAAAGTTATGCAAAATGGAGGTTGTTCATTTTAGTTCAACAAATCCTCACCAATTGCTGTCCTTGTTCTTTTAAACCCATCTGAACGTGTCTGCTTTAAGCACTACGACTGTTACCTGAAAAGAAAAAAAGGGACTGACAATGTTGCAAGACTTTTGGTCCACCCTGTATGTCTTATTTTTTCATCAAGATTAACACTGTAATTAGTATACATAGAATATTATGGCAGACTTCAATTTGGAAAATCTTGAAATGGCATGTGTGGCTTGACACTACTGGTTTGAATGGCCCGCTCTCGTTCGTAAACGTTTTAAATTTTCTTAGGATGATATTTGGCTGATCACCTTTCTCATCACAATACCCATGTTCTCTGTGTGAATGTGGTTCCTTTTCTCACTGTGTAGAGCACACCCTCTGAAACTGTAGACTTCACTGAATATTTCTTACCCAAATCAGAAAGAAACTATAACCCCAAACATTCTTCAGTAATATTATAAGAAGGTTTTGGAAAACAATATATTGTTTCTCAGTAACATTCTGTGATTAAGGTATTTGCCCAAACATTTGTTTTTATTTAGTATTACTGAAGAAAACCTAAACATTAAATTGACCACAGCAGTTGTGAATGCAGTCTGTTACAAAAGTGTTTTTTTTTTTTTTTTTTTAAGACCACAGAATGGACAATCTCATCGTTATTCTTGATGTATTTATTTTGTTTTCTGTCCATTCCCTTGGTGCACTTGTAAGATCATTTTCAGTGAATGAACTCTGCTGTAGGTGGCCAATATCTTATGTCATGATTCTGCTAGACCACGCAGTAAATCTATGTTTAGAAAAGATAAGTGCCTATCAAATGGGAGATTAGGCATTTTGGCCAAAATGTGCTGTTTTGACTTGTATTTGAACCGTTAATGCAATATTTTAGGAACCCAGCTATAATTGCAATAAATTAAGTTTTACTCTGAAAACCAAATGACTAACTTTGAGCCAATGGGGTATCAGTACATTTTATAACCATAAAAACTTTTTTTCCCATAAAACAAACATTTGATGTGCTGCAACAAATTAAATATCGCCACTGAATTATTGTTTTCAAAATATCAGGTGGCTGATTTCCCACCTTGGCACACTTCCTATACAGTTATATATAGTTCCTCAGCTTACCCATCGGAATTCTATATGAAGAGCAGTGAATCAGTGAAGGGCCCTTTCACAGTTGATAGAACGTGTAAAAGCTACTGTGGACCGTAAGTAAGCACAGTATATTGCAGCCCTGTGTACGACACATTTTTCTAGTTTGTTGTACACCCCAGGTGTTAAAATTTTTTTTTTTTTTTTTTTGTGAATGCCAGTGATCAAATCAACATGATTTGGTTAGTTCATACCGCTTCTCCCCTCGATTTAGTGATCCAACACATGACTGGAGACTTGCCATTGGTATCTAAGTTACACAGGAAGCTATTGTGTAGAAGAGAAAAAGGTCTTGGTTGTACAGAGCTTTTTATCATTCTAAGCTTCACTCGCTGAGAATGACATCATCACGACCACGCATTTTTCTGGGAAATCATCCAGGAGAAATATGTATCAGAATTTGACATTTATTTCCTGTTATTTTGCTTTTGTGCGATGGTACAGCAGCTTCACGCCATAACACTGCATTCTGGCAGTCTCATTCATCAGGATACTGTGTTGTTTTTGTCTGGTCCCCTAAAGGTACCCTTTATTTGACTGCATCACAAAACTGGTGGTATCTCCAACAGGTGGGATGGGGTACTGCATAAGGGATGCAGCTTTCACACCTCTAGCTAACTGTTTAACTTCAAGAGGTTCAAAGTGATGTTACAGGGAAGGAAAGGCATTCCTTCCCCACTCTTGGATATTATCCTATATGATTCATGTCTGAACATTGTTTTGTAAATTATTAAAGTTAATGTGTTATAATTAAGAGATAAATAAAGTTTAATTCCCTGACTACCCTGTCAACATTGTTGTTATGTTTCAGTTTTTGTGCTCTTTATTAGGAGGAAACTGATTTATACCACCCCAGTGTACAGCATGAGATGTGGATTATACCACCCCAGTGTACGGCATGAGATGAGGATTATACCACCCCAGTGTACGGCATGAGATGAGGATTATACCACCCCAGTGTACAGCATCAGATGGGGATTATACCACCCCAGTGTACAGCATGAGATGAGGATTATACCACCCCAGTGTACAGCATGAGATGGGGATTATACCACCCCAGTGTACAGCATGAGATGGGGATTATACCACCCCAGTGTACGGCATGAGATGAGGATTATATTACCCCAGTGTGCCACATGAGATGGGGATTATACCACCGCTAGTGTCATGTCTTTATAAATTACTGTATAGTAATACCTGTCAATACCATTATTTTTTCTTTTTTTAGAATTGTCATCTTTATACCATCATTGTACTGTATTCTAGATTTTAGAAATGCGCGTTCACACCTTGATCCCCTGCTGCAAATCGTTTGTGAAGAAATCGTTATCACACAGCTTCAGAACAAATAACACAAATGTATTTCTAAATATAAAATTACAATACAGTATATACGTAACTTTACACAAAATCGCTGATAAAAACACTGAAATCTCACCAGTGTGCAGAGCTGTCCCCATTCCTCAAATGATAAAGCATTTGCTTAGTTAAAATACATAAACATTAATAATTTGGCATTTTAACACATTGTTTGTATTGCACATTGTATCTTTATTGGTAACTAACCAAACAGCTACTGAGAAAATGTTAGTGTAAAAGTAGTTACATATTGATTGCCAGGTCTCTCCAAGTCATAACCGTAATAAATCTGTGTGTTCCCTTTCAAGTACGAAATGTAACCATTAACAAATGAATATTAACCTCTTTAAGACCTGAAACCTGAATAAATATATCAAAGATGCTCGCAGAGCCTGTGACGCAATTATGGCACTCGCAGACCTCGGCGTTTAAAAACCATTAAGCTGATTACATCAGTTTGTGCATATACTATAATAACAAAAACAAACAAACAAAAATATTTAATAATGTTCTTGCCTTATCCATGTTGAGAGTTAAGCAAAACCCATTTATTTAAAATAAATAAATAAAAAGTTGTTTACAGTTTTTGTCGATTGCTAAGTCAATGTGAATGAAACTGTGGTCCACATGACCAACACCATAAACTAAACGAGCAGAACAGTATACATTTTTGCAAAACAGTAAGTCATTATTGTTGCTTTTACACAAAATGCAAATGCCAAGCACATTTTTGCAAAACAGTAAACAACTCTATACATGACACACAAACCAATTGGGTAAGTCTTGTCAAACAAAATTATATCATTTTTTCACAGCAGATAGCACTTACTCCCACAAGTATGAATCTCTACTGCACATGTGCAAATCCTCATTGCTCAATTGTTCAATCAACAATCAGTCCATATTCACATATAAAAGAAGTCACCAGTGAGTTGGTGTTGGTGAGAAATGGAGCAAGTCAGAAGGCAAAGACAAAGGGGAGAAAGAGGGGAACCACAATCAGGAGCTCATAGAGGAAGAGGGGTTCACATGCGAGGTGGTATAGCAGCTCAAAAGGGAAGACGCAGAACAGATGTTTCCAATGACATACTTGCCACTATCGTTGACCATGTGATAAATCATGGCCTTTCAATGTGAGAGGCTGGGCAGAGGTTGCAACCCAATCTAAGCAGGTCAACTGTGGCATCAATAATTAGAATATTCAGAAATGCGAATTGGTAAGTGACCATATATTACTTCACTGCATTACAGTACTATACAATATACACATAAGGAGTTTTCCCGTCATTCTCCTTGACCATGAAAATCTCATTATATCCATTTGTAGAACTGAAAGACAACCCCGCTCTGGTCTTCAACTCTGAACAGGAGGCTGCCATTGTAGATATGGTGGTTGCAAACAACTCAAAACATTTGAGGAAGACTACAATTATACAAGACCATAACATTTTTTAGAATGTACATTGTGTCAGTCTGGCAACTATTGACTGGGTCTTGAAACGACACCAACTAAGGATGAAACAGCTGTACAGGGTACCTTTTGAAAGGGTGAAGGAGATTAGGTTCCAGTATGTACAGGTAAAGGTTCATCACAGTGATGTATTTCCTTACAATATTTCACTGCAGACAGTTAGAATGCCTACCTGTGTTCATTTTGTGTTTCTCTGAAAGAATAATGGAGCTTGAGGCAAATGTGTTGCCACATGTATTCATATACGTGGATGAAGCGGGATTCAATTTGTCCAAAGTGAGGAGACGTGGGAGCAACATCATCGGTCACAGAGCCACAGTCAATGTGCCAGGCCAAAGAGGTAGGAATATTACCATGTGTGCAGCCATCTCAAGAGAAAGTGTTTTTTCCCACATCCCCACTGTTGGACCATACAATACAGCACACCTAATTGCATTCCTTGAAGTCTTGTACAATAGAATTGTACCCCCTGAAGAGAGAGAGATGGTGAGGCCTGATATTTTAAACTTTGTGGTTATATGGGGCAATGTAGCAAACCACCACTCTCATCTAGTAAGAGAGTGGTTTGAAGCCCACCCACACATGTCCATGCAATTCCCCTTTCTTAACCCCATCTAGGAGTTCTTTTCGGCCTGGCAATGGAAGGAGCGTGACAACCATCCGTATAACCAAATGTCGCTTCTTGATGCCATAAATGTGGGTTGTCTGGCAATCTCCGCAGAAGATTGCCAAGGATGTCTCCGACATGCCAGGAGGTTTTTCCCTCACTGTATTGCCAGGGAAAATATTCAATGTGATGTGGATGAGAATATGTGGCCTGACAGACAGCAAAAAATGGATTACGTAAATGAACAATTATTTTTGTTGTTGCTTTAATATGTATTATTTTTTGTCGTAACTTCCAGCTTGGTCCTGAGTATCTTCAAAGTATTTCCAGCATCATTCGATCTATCAGGAACACTACTGTAACTGAATTAAGTAAAATCTTTTGTCAAAGTGTTTTTTGCTGTTGAGTGAAATTCTTTCTACTTTGGTCTTTGGCCCACAGAACATGAATACAGCTCATGCTGTGGTGAAATGTTTACTTACCATTTCCGCTTATTTTACCAACAAGCAGACAATAGACATATTGACCATGCCATATGGTCATATTGATGCTCATAGTTAGAATTTATTGTGTCATTGTAAAAAGGCTGATAAGAACTTTTTATTAGATGACAAATGATACTGTTTTGATGGACTTATTTGATTTTGTGACATGTATTTGCTGTTTTGAGAGTCTTAGTCCCTTTTGCAAATGAAATGTGTCATTTTGCAGTTACAGTTTGGGGGGGGGGTTGTGTTAAATGTTTTGAAAAAGTGGATGATTTTTTGAGAAATGTGCTCAAGCGATTCAGAAAAACTATAAATCCATTCAGTTTAACAACCAATGAGAACAACATAACTAATTTACAAAAAGTAAACACTGTCCACAGCAGTTCAGTAAATTGTATTTTACCTGGACACCATCTTTCGGACAAAGCATCTGGTAGCCTGGTGCAAGATTTGTAACCAGTTTTCAGAACACAGCTCCCTCAACAATATTTGCAGGCCTTACAATACATCTTGCGTCTCTACATCCATAACCATAACTGTAATCTGCTTTGCTCTGTCACTATTAAGATATTTTTTACTTATTTATTTTTTTAAAGCAGCAACTGGCGGTACATGCTTATTTTTAGCACTGTCAAATTTTGTTTGGAGTTTTGTAGGGTCCCATCTCATTAAATTGTCAATCAAATGAGTGTAACCAGAATATCCCAGACATGTGTCACATAGGCTGCACTGTACTTTCTTGCTGCGTTCTATTTTAGAAAATAATTGGCAAATGTCGGAAGCAGTGGATCAGATAAGCTGCGTACCTGCTGTTTTTATGCATTAAAAAATCAGAAATACACACTAAATTTAAATTGAATGCATAAAAACATGCATTGCAATTTGCTGCACAGCTTATCTGTCTCCCCTCCAGCCTCCCCTGAAACTTCCACAAACAACTACAGCTCCCAGAATACAATGTCTTCAGTTACTAGGAAACTGTACACAAGAAAAACTAACCCAATAAACATTAACCAATCTCTGGCTAACCCTGTTGTCTTTGCAGCCAATCAGTAAGAATAAGAAAAATCCAAAGCTACACAGGTTGAAGCCTAAACACCACCAGTCCAATTAGAAATACAACTGGAACCATCATCAGAGGCAACTGCTAAAAAAAGGTACCTAATGTAACGCATTTCCTTATTTTATTTACCTGCATAACTTTATGTTAAAGTTTTAACGTAAACTGAGTAAACTTGCTCGCCGATTAAAAAATATATATATATATATATATAATTTTGACCCTGATTCTCTCCCATGACCAAGTCAATTGCTTCTTTACACACAGGAACTTGAGAGCAAATGTCAGCGCCCTTTGGAGGAAAAAGGTTAGCTCCAAGTGTCCGACTGATCTCACTAAGCGTCTGGTCTGTAGTGTTCATTGAAGCACGGTCCATTGTAGCACGAAGAGGAGAAACAGTCCTGCCGGTTTTGCTTTGTGAACCCCCAGGAGTGTTAATGCTGTGCTCCCTATGGAATTCCCAGTAAAAACCGATGGCTTTGCACAGCCAGGATGCAAACCTATGCTTCCCTGACTGTACAGCCCCTTTCACACTGGCACTCCTACCCAGGATTCTGACATCCAGGTCAACCTTGCTTCTTCAAAAGCAGTATGAAATCGCATAGCCAAACTGCATGACACCGGGTTGCGACCTGGGTAGGGTCCACTTGGGTAGAGTATGTCAGAGTGAAAGAGGCTTATGACTCATCCTGTACACCATGCAGTTGTGCTGTTACCAAGTCAGACACTGCTACAGGCACTTGCTTGTTAAAGATGAGTGATAATGACACTGCCTACAGTCAGGTATGGCATTGGGCTTAAAATGCTAACCTAGTGCTGAGATCCTTATGTTTAAAGATAACTGTGTAAAGGGTTCACATTTTACAATTTCTGCAAAGACTGTTTTATAAAATAGAAATGTCATCTCCATTATATGATACTCAAAAAAATTAAGTATTCATTTTGTAAATTAAGTATTCATTTTGTAAATTTCTGAAATCTCATCAAAGGCTTGATTCAAGCCTTTTTGGGTGGTTGCAGTTTTATACAGTGACTCCTAATCAAAGAATAATTTAGATGTCAAATCAAACAAAAACGCTACAGATACATAAAACCTGTGAGCAGTAAATGTTAGAATACCGGTTTGATTGAACTGATAACCATTCAGTACTTGGCAACAGATAAATAATTGTCATTATTGATCAATAGTGTTGTGTGTCCCTGTAAAATGAAATGTGCTGTTTTTGATGAATGGTGGCCACACAGAAGCAGTTTTATCCTCGTATGTCTTTTTCACTGAATAAAATTCAGGGCACATGATGTCCTTTCCGGTTCTGTAGCAGTCAGTTTCAGGGGCAGTACATGTGTTTTTGAAAGGGACATGGTTTTGGCTGATCGCAGCTGCATTGACAGTGGTTTAGTGTTCTGCATAATGATTCCACGAGGTAGCCTTTCACAATCTCCTAGTAACAGAAAAGCATTGGAAGGTGCTTAAAAAAATTAAATAACAGTCTCTTAGTAACAGTGCAGTCTTTGTAAGCAAATACGCAGTCAGTGGCTGTGTTGGACATTTTCTGCAACATCATTACAGGGATGAATGGGTTTGAGTGAATCAATGGAGAAGGCTCCCCTTTTTTAAAAGCGTACACAGCTAGTCTTAACAAGGTGTTACGTGGACCAAAAGTCACACTGACTGGTCTTCTCATGGTTTATTGAAAATAAAAAGCTACTACATGAAAGAACAGCACTGTATGAGATGCTTTGTCTCAGTCACTGGAATATGTTTTTTCTTACTATCTGGCAGGGCCATGATAGACAGTCAGCTACTTAGTGAACTGATCCAGGAAGAAATAAAGGGTTGTAATATAAACACTGCTACAATACATCATTAAAGAAGTGGATTTTTTGAAAACAAACCTCTCCAGCAGTGTGAGTCTTTTTTGTCTTGTAAGTAAATGGCACTTTTGGACTCTTTTTTTATATTTTAACTGGCTGTACTTAGTTCCAAGTGTTTCCTCCGGTCTTTAATTAACTGCTATTTATTTAACAGAGAAGATTTCAAATTATTGGAAGAAAATGAAAAACAAACAGCTTGAGATATATAAGTTGGAGTTGGAAGCTGCAGTTCAAAGCACACATTTATTACACAAACACAGGAACAAATAAACTGGCACGAGGGCCAAAATAAAAGGGTTAAACAAAACAATAATGAATACTGACTAGCACGTTTACACCGGTGGAGGCAAGGCCTCCTCAAAATTTCAGTGAAAATGTTTTAAAAATTATATATACCCCGTGATTTGCAGAAGTATTCACCCGCTACCAGTAATTTTGTTGAATTACAAAATAAGGGGGCAAAGTTTTTCAAACAAACATTTTTATTCAAAACTCTAGTGGTTAAACTGAAAACTGTTATATCAGGAGGAGGTTAAATGTAAGCAAAACTTGCAAAGAAAATGTACAAAATGATTTTTTACTGGTTGCATAAGTATTCAGCCCCTTAAGTCAGTACTTGGTAGAAGCACCTTTTACAGCAATTATTGTTAAGTATTGTTGAGTCTTTTTGGGTAGGTCTCTACTAGCTTTGCACAGTAGGATGGTGCCATTTTTGCCCATTCTTCATGGGAAAATTGCTCCAGTTCTGATAAGTTTGTTGGGGATTGTTGATGAACTGCAATCTTCAAGTCTCGCTGTAAATTTTAGATTGAATTCAAGTCAGGACTTTGACTGGGCCACTCAAGAACATTAATTCTCTTCTTGTTCAACCACTCCAGTGTGGCTTTGGCTTTGTGCTTCGAGTCATTGTCCTTCTGAAATGTGAATTTCCTTACCAGTTTCAGTCTTGGCTGATTCAAACATGTTTTCCTCAAGGATTTGCATGTGCTTTGCAGCATCCATTCTCCCCTCTATTCTGACAAGCTTCCCATTTCCTGCTAAAGAGAAACCTCCCTATAACATGATGTTGCCACCACCATGCTTGACAGTTGGGATGGTGTTGAAAGGGTGATGTGCAGTGTTGGGCTTGTGCCCGACATAACACTAGGAATTTAGATCGAAAAGTTACATTTTTGTCTCATCTGACCACACAACCTTTTTTCCACATGTCTGCAGTATGATTTGCATGCTTTTTCACAAACTTCATTTGTGCTTTAAGATGAGGCTTCTTGAGTAATAGCTTCTTTCTTGCCACCCGACCATACAGGCCAGCTTTGTGTAAGGACAGGCTTATTGTTGATGTATGAACACTGACTCCTATCTCTGAGACAGAACTTTGCAGATCTCTCAAGGTCACTGTTGGCTTCAGAGTGACATCCCGAACCAGTTTCCTGCTTGCCCGGCTGCTCAGTTTGGGAGGGCGACCTGATCTGGGTGGTGTCTGAGTGGTATGATGCATCTTCCACTTCTTAGTGATGGACTTCATTGTGCTGACAGGGATGATCAGTATGCAAAAGTATTCAGACCTTCTCACAGTTTTCACTTTTTGTTGCTTTAAAGCTTGCATTCATGACACTTTGAAGTAGGAATTAATATGCGTTATATACGCAACCTGCTCCACACATTCAAAGCAAAAACAAAAAGAAGTAAATAGATAATAAAAATGGAAAAGTCATGATTACATAACCGTTTTCTAAATTAATTCATGTGCCCAAACCACACAATTGGTTGAATGGTCTCTGTCTTTGTGCAATTTTGGTGGTTCTCATGATTTCTGAATAAAAGCACCTGTCTCTGTGAGGTTCCTTGGCCAGGTAGTGAATTTCAAGCACAGACTCAACCATAAAGACCAAGGAGCTTTCAAAGCAAGCCAGGGATACAGTCATTGAAAATCACAGATCAGGAGAAGGGTACAAAAAAATATCGAAGTCTGAATATTCTTGTGAGTGCAGACTACTCAATCATCAAGAAATGGAAGGTGCATTGTACCACCCAGATACTGGTGAGGGATGCCACTGTGAGGCCAGCGACAACTTTGAAAGAGCTACAGAGTTCAATGGCTGAGATGGGAGAAAATGTGCATCAGTCAACAATATCCAGAACACTTCACAAAAGTAGCCTCTATGGCAGGGTGGCAAGAAGGAAGCCATTACTAAAAATAGGCCATCTCAAAGCCTGCATAGAATTTGCAACAAAGCACCTGAATGATCCTGCAAAAACGTGGGAAAAGGTGTTGTGGTCAGATGAGACCAAATTGGAACTTTTTGTTCTAAATGCAAAGTTTTACATTTGGCACAGACCCAACACAGCACATCTCTCAGTCAACACCATCCCTACAGTCAAGCATGGTGGTGGCAGCATCATGCTATGGGGATGCTTCTCCCCAGCAGGGACTGGAAAGCTTGTTAGGATTGAAGGAAAAATGGATGGAGCAAAGTACAGGCAAATAATAGAAGAAAACCTGTTTCAGTCTGTTAAAGACTTAAAACCTGGGCAAAATTCACTTTTCAGCAGGACAATGATCCAAAACACAAGGTCAAAGTTATACTGGAGTGGCTTAAGAATAAGAAAGTGAATGTCCTTGTGTGGCCCAGTCAAAGTCCTGACTTGAAACCTATTGAGAATCTGTGGAAAGACTTGAAAACTGCTGTCCATAAGCAATCCTCAAGCAAGTTGAGAGAGCTTGAGCAAATCTGTCAAGAGCAAATTGCATCAAGCTGGTGTGCAAAGTTGGTAGAGCCTTACCCAAAAAGACTTGTGGCTGTAATTGCTGCCAAAGGTGCTTCCACCAAATATTGAGTTGATGGGTCTGAATTCAACATATTTCAGTTTTTTTTCTTTAGTTTTTGCTGACATTTACTGTAACTTATCTTACCCTTAGAAGTCTTCAGTTTGTTTTGAATAAAATATTAAGTTTTAAAAAAATGTGTACGCATCATCTTGTAATTTCACAAAATGGGACACCATAGGAAGGGTCTGAATACTTTTGCAAGTATAATTTAAGTGATAGAAGTAGATTGCACCATGTGGTAGATGACTGCAACTGGAGTTATATGTCCCGAGCCATAGGCGAGGTCACTAGTGAAAGTCAAGGTCATCCACCACATGGTAGAGCCCGCACCGAGAGGACTCTATCGCTATTAGAAAACGTTTTATTTATTTATTTTATTTTTTAAAAAAAAGCCTTAAAACCTTGAACTTCTGTTATTTCAGCAGGTAACATTTCACTGAGGAAAATAGTCCCTAACATAATTAGAATAGAAAAATAACATACACGTAGAGAAAATGTTATAATTATTATTAAAATTATTGTTATTGTTGACATTTAATTATTGGGGTCTTACTCTTTCTTATTATAATTTATCTGGACATGTACAATTGTTGAATAGTTTGCGTAGTGTTGAGTCGGACTCGAAACTTGTAGTTGGAGGCGGGGCGTCATTCAAGCAGGCAGGGAGTGGACAGGCTGGTGCGGAAAGAACTGAAACAGGGTTGGCAGTTTGACTGGCTGATTTTGAGGGAGGGTTGAACAGAATTGTGGATCAATCGTGTCTTCCCTATTGATTTGCTGTCCAGCAGCTGCGAATTGAGCCTTCATTACCGTGTCCTGTCACAGACAGATATTGATTTTGCTTGTCTCTAGACCAGCATCAGAAAGTATGTTTAAGTAGTTTTTTATGTTATCAGATTAGAATATTAAGAGAAAAAGCTGGTATTTATCTGCTAGATCTGGAAGCTGATTGGCTGTTCGCACTCATTATATTATATATATATATATATATATATATATATATATATATATATATATATATAGAGAGAGAGAGAGAGAGAGAGAGAGAGAGAGAGAGAGAGAGAGAGAGAATTGTGCAGCATTATAATACATTTTAACCAAAACCGTAGATTCAAGATTCCTATATTAACAGCAGTTCTGGCTCCTCGGAGGAGGCAAGTCTCCATTATGGTCGCCTATCTTTTATTAACCACAGTCCTAGTGGTAGCAGATCATATGATCTGAGCACAGGTTTTAATTGGAGGAGCCAAGAGAGTTTTTTTCAGCAGATGAGGCAAGCATCAGTTGCAGACTGCTATAAGCACACAGAGTACAGTACTAGCAGTGAGAATTCAGCATTGTCTTTTTGCACATATTGCAGTATATGTCAGTGGTACAAAGCAGTAGACTTATGAAACTTTGTATAGTAGTAGAGGACTATGAGAAGTAATGTCAGTAACGTAATGAAGCTGATTGGTTACATGGTTTGGCCGCCATATCGACTTTTTGACCAAAATTTGCATGTTCTATAAAATGAACACAGATGCACAGAAGCTCTTGTAACTTCACACAGTTGTAGAGACCAAAGGGAAGTAATGACAACCACAAAATAAAGGTGATTGATCACATGGTTGGCGGCCATTTTGACTTTTCACTCACATTTTGCGTAATCCATAACAAGAACACAGTTGCATTGACTTTACACAGTTCTAGAGACCTATGAGAAGTAATCTCCACCACTAAATGGAGCTGATTGGTCACATGGGTGGTGGCCATACTGATGTTTTGGCCACATTAACAACCAATGCGCTTAAATTTCACAATAACTGCTTGGAAGCCGTAAAGTTGCTTGCAACTCTAGTTAATATATATTTTTTCAATGCAGCATGAAACAAGTTTATGATGATTTCCATTACATGAGAGTAGATGTTAAAAACTTCATGCTGATTTGAACTCGGCTCTTCCCAAGATAAGCACTTATATATCCTGGACCATATAAAATTTAGACCACAGCAACGTTAAACGTGTATGAATTATATAAGATTAATTCATTTTGACCCCTTCCAACCCTTGTATCTTTTTTGTGTCCCCTGAAAAACAAACCATATCAAAAATACATATCTGCAAGGACTGTGTTTTAAAGTAAGTAGGCTTCCATTTAGATGTACCGTGTTGGTTTTGCTGGTACAGTACTATATTTTTAGCAGAAGTAGTATTTTAATTTCGAAAGATACGAAAGAGACAACACGCTAACTGTAATACTTTTAAATCCAGTATGCACTGTAGCTGTATGTAAAGTTTCCCATTAACGGCCCAACAGCAAAATTAAATCAAAATGTTACCCATACACAGAACCATGTAAAATGTAAAAGGCAATGCAATTTAGCAAAACAAAAAACAAAAAAGAAAAAAAAAAACACTAGTTTCCAGAATTAAAGCAGTATCCTAAGTTAGTATTCTAAATTGCAGAATACAGTGCTCGATAGGCCCTAATGTCACAGTTCACTTGCAAATGAAAATGCACAAAAGCAACAAAAGATCTCACAGTATGTAAACCTATTTACTGATTAACTGTTACATTGCCCTAGCTTGTCACGTTCGCTTTGTTTTGGGTGCATTTTTGTCAGGTGAAACTGCACAATATATATTTCTTGTTAAACACGGGCTGTGATGGAAATTCAGATAAATTGTAACATTGAAGAGATGGGCTTTGAATCACAAAACTGGTGACGGAGTTGGAAATCGCATGTGATGGGTAAGTGCATTCATTTGTTACACACACACACACACACACACACACACACACACACACATATATATATATATATATATATATATATATATATATATATATATATATATATATATATATATATATATATATACAGCTCTGGAAAAAATTAAGAGACCACTGCAAAATTATCAGTTTCTCTGGTTTTACTATTTATAGGTATGTGTTTGGGTAAAATGAACATTTTTGTTTTATTCTATAAACTACTGCCAACATTTCTCCCAAATTCCAAATAAAAATATTGTCATTTAGAGCATTTATTTGCAGAAAATTACAACTGGTCAAAATAACAAAAAAGCAGTTTTGTCAGACCTCGAATAATGCAAAGAAAATAAGTCCATATTTATTTTTAAACAACACAATACTAATGTTTTACCTTAGGAAGAGTTCAGAAATCAATATTTGGTGGAATAAAATTCATGCGTCTTGGCATGCTCTCCACCAGTCTTTCACATTGATGTTGAGTGACTTTATGCCACTCCTAGCACAAAAATTCAAGCAGCTCGGCTTTGTTTGATGGCTTGTGACCATCCATCTTCCTCTTGATCACATTCCAAAGGTTTTCAATGGGGTTCAGGTCTGGTGATTGGGCTGGCCATGACAGGGTCTTTATCTGGTGGTCCTCCGTCCACACCTTGATTGACCTGGCTGTGTGGCATGGAGCATTGTCCTGCTGGAAAAACCAATCCTCAGAGTTGGGGAACATTGTTAGAGCAGAAGGAAGAAAGTTTTCTTCCAGGACAACCTTGTACTTGTATCTCAGCCAAAAGACAGGGGAATTGAAATGGGGACCTCCTAGTTACAAGCCCTTTGTTTTAACCACTGGACCACACAGCTTTACAGAATTATAGAATTAGGGCAGGTAGGTAAGGAAGAAAATTAATTGCACAAAAACTTTGTTTATATATCCGTTCAGGTTGATATTAAAAACAGCATAAATAGGGAAATGTGATGTTAGGGTTTTCAATAATAATTGATAATTGCTGAATACAAGCTGGTATAGTTGCCTTTCAAGGGAAGAGCATATTTGTTACCAGCTTGTATCAGACATGCATTTTCTATGTAAAATTATGTTGTTATTATGTGCTGCTATAGAAGTATTTAAGGTAGAATAAATAAAGAATACTAAATTAAATAAGTCTCTGTGACAGGGAGGACTTGAAGGCTTGCCGGGGGCTGAGCTTATTGGGAGGTCCTTATAGCTGGGGGGATGTGCTCAAGAAGCCTACATCTGTCTAAGAATGCAGAAGAGCTAGTGTTCGAGGCGATTGCAACACTATAGCAACACAAGCGGCCGCTGAGCGAAAGCTTGCTTGTTGACATCGAGGAGGAGAGCATCCACTCCACGGAGAGAATTACTACAAGAACTATGACGTCTCTGCCCAGCCTGGACCGTCAGAAAGAGCCAGAATTGCTTAGGGGATTTAATCCCAAACTAAGAACAGTGAGGATTCATAATGTACACTGAACAAAAATATAAACACAACATGTAAAGTGTTGGGCCCACGTTTCATGAGCTGAAATAAAAGATCCCAGAAATTTTCCATACGCACAAAAAGCTTATTTCTCTCAAATTTTGTGCAAAACTTTGTTTACATCCCTGTTAGTGAACATTTCTCCTTTGCCAAGATAATCCATCCACCTGACAGGTGTGGCATATCAAGAAGCAGATTAAACAGCATGATCATTACACAGGTGCACCTTGTGCTGGGGACAATAAAAGGCCACTCTAAAATGTGCAGTTTTGTCACACAACACAATGCCACAGATGTCTCAAGTTTTGAGGGAGCGTGCAATTGGTATGCTGACTGCAGAAATGTCCACCAGAGCTGTTGCCAGAGAATTGAATGCTCATTTCTCTACCATAAGCCGCCTCCAATGTCGTTTTAGAGAATTTGGCAGTAAGTCCAACCGGCCTTACAACCGCAGACCACGTGTAACCACGCCAGCACAGGACCTCCACATCCGGCTTCTTCAACTGCAGGATTGTCTGAGACCACAAATTGTCAGAAACCTTCTCAGGGAAACTCATCTGCATGCTCGTCGTCCTCACCAGGGTCTTGACCTGACTGAAGTTCAGCGTCATAACCGACTTCAGCGGGCAAATGCTCACCTTCAATGGCCACTGGCACGCTGGAGAAGTGTGCTCTTCACGGATGAATCACAGTTTCAACTGTACCAGGCAGATGGCAGACAACATTTATGACGTTGTGTGGGTAAGCGGTTTGCTGATGTCAACGTCATGAACAGAGTGCCCCATGGTGGCGGTGGGGTTATGGTATGGGCAGGCATAAGCTATGGATAATGAACATAATTGCATTTTATCGATGGCAATTTGAATGCACAGAGATACCGTGACGAGATCCTGAAGCCCATTGTCGTGCCATTCATCCACCGCCATCACCTCATGTTTCAGCATGATAATGTACGGCCCCATGTCGCAAGGATGTGTACACAATTCCTGGAAGCTGAAAATGTCCCAGTTCTTCCATGACCTGCATACTCACCAGACATTTCGCCCATTGAGCATGTTTGGGATGCTCTGGATCGACATGTACGACAGCGTGTTCCAGTTCCTGCAAAAATCCAGGAACTTCACACAGCATTGAAGAGGAGTGGGATTCTACAGGCCAAAATCAACAACTTGATCAACTATACACGAAGGAGATGTGTCACGCTGCATGAGGCAAATGGTGGTCACACCAGATACTGACTGGTTTTCTGATCCACGCCCCTACCTTTTTTTTTTTAAGGTATATGTGACCAACAGATGCATATCTGTACTCCCAGTTATGTGAAATCCATAGATTAGGGCCTAATGAATTTATTTCAATTGACTGATTTCCTTATATGAACTGTAACTCAGTAAAATCTTTGAAATTGTTGCATGTTGCATTTATATTTTTGTTCAGTATAGTAGGTTCATGGAGCGGGGTGTTACTTTAAATGATACAATCGCTCACCGTCTGTGGCAAACTTTTGTTTTTAGCTTTGTTTTGTTTGCTTTTCTTTATTGTTGGTACCCTATTGTCAGGGTCTGTGTTGTTTATTAAATCTGCATGCCTCTGTGGCGTGTCAACACCCACTGCTCTGTGTCTGCCTTATTATTCAGTGATGACACACATAGGTAACTTCACCCTGTTACAGTCTCTCACCCATTTGTTTTTCATTAAATCTTTGAAACTTATTTTTTAAAAGATTTGAGCTCAACATGGATTTGACACTAAATGAGTGTTTATTTTTTACATTTATTATTTTAAGTATAAACTGCTCCTCAAAATGTTTCAGAGATGGGAAAAGACAATAAAACATCACTAGTAGACCTACTGCTGTGTTAATAACTAGTACTGTAGTTTTTTTTTAAAAAGATTATTGTTTATTTGTTGATACTGTAATTGTATAACTAAAAAAATAAAATGCTTGCATGTGTTGCATGTGGCTGTGTGTGTGATTATTATTCTTTTTATTTTATTTTTTTGACCCTCACTGTAATACCACCCTTGCTTATTGCCTGTTTTTGCCCATGGCCCTTACCTGTGGTATAAAGAGGGTTAGGGTTAGGGTTAGGGAAGATAGTGTTCCTCTATGTTGGGTAGTAATAGAGAATATCCAGGCCTATAGCTACCAGTGTAAGACAGCCAAGTCACAAAGCAATCAGCATCATATTTGACTTATAAAAAAAATCTGTTTTTAGACAGTGTTAAACGTGAATTTGCTTGATTTCAAAATTTGGAGCATTATAAAGTCAATCCATTTGTATAGAAATACTTCTCACTTTTTCTTTAGTATATCTCAAACACTGTATTTGGGTAAATAAGAAGTATAGTGCAAATAATGGTGTTCTAGTGCATGTATAGGGTGCATACTGTACATACGCTTACTGTGAGATTGACAGACATGAGCTTTCAAAACCCCTCTGATCACACTCTGCCTGCTCCAGCTCCAGAACTGACGCTTCACACTAACATCTCATTGTAAAGGATTTTGTCTTGAATGCAGCAGAAACTGTTATTTCATATATAGTTTGCACTGGTTCTACACAAGATACAGATAGTTTGTTTCTATATTAATTATAGAGCCTATTTATGACTGAACAGAGTGTTGCAAAACTGTATGGTGGAGTCAAGGGAATAATTGCTTGCTATCCCCCGCTGGAATATAGTGGTGGCAACTGCACATGCAGTATGTAACAATTTAGAGTTATGCTTATATATCTGTAGAAACACTTTAAAATGTTATGAAACTTGCGAAGGACCTGCTTTAGTTACTATCTGGGACTATATGAAGGTACTCAGTTGTCACAATGAGAAGTGACCCTATACTTCCAAGGGTAAGAGGTGTAAATTAGTCATACTCTTTTCTAGTATTATATATTATATAAATATATATGATATTAGATATATATATATATATATCATTATTATAGGATTATATCATATATATATATTAATTTCTTATCCCAAGGGTGGGGTTTCTTGTTGCCAGGAATTGATCACATTCAGTGATTAATTCAGATGTGAGGAAAGGGAAGATGAGAAAGCACCTTTCAGATTGGCTGAATCTTTTCTTGTGTGGGAATGTTAATCTAACTCAGTGGGAGACTACATCAAGATCAGGGAGAAGCGGGTGTGCTCGTAAAGTACAGCCTCCTCCCTTACATGTGTCATCAGCTAATCCTTTCATACAGAATATAACAAGTTCAGCAAAGTCAGCAGCAGCACCTTAAAATATACACACACACAGTGGCACTCGCACTCCGACTGCAGACTCCTCCACTCTAGGTGAAGCACTGTCTAATCCAAAAAAAAAAAAATGACTTGGTCACAAAACCTGCTTCTTTTAGCTTGCGGATTAATTGCACTTCAGAGTTCTTTAGCAGCTCAAGGTAAGATGGACTTTTTTATTTTTACAAATGGTATGTTAATTTGTTTATTTGTGTTCTGAAACACTATTAAACTGCTGCAGAAAATGTGTATCAATGAAAGATTTTCTCTCACCTTCTGAGTGTGATAAACAGTATCCAGCATCAAATATTGAGTAGGGTTACTACATTGTGATTCAGAACATGCTGCTTTACTGATTCCTATGGTCTCTTTGACTAAGTTTTGGCAGTGAATTTAGAAAAAAAGCTTACAAACACTTGAAGCCAGGCACCCAATTCATTTCTTTCTATTTATTTCAAAGCGTGATGAGGGGCTGTGAGGTGTTTTGGTAGCCTCATAGATTTCCTCAGGTGTTCTAACCTGCCTGGCAACACAAAAAAAAAGCCCTTTAGTTTCCTCGTGGATTGGGTGTCTCCTTTTCAATTTATGTTATACAATATCCAGAGGGGTTTTATTTAGGTTGGGGTGGGTGTATTCCACCGCAGAGGCCAGGCAGTTTATTTAGTGTGTGGTTCAAGGCAGTGATATGGGGAGTGTTTGCTGTACACACGTACCTCTTCTGCTTCAAACAGCCTGCTGTTGCTCAGGAGCAGTGGCATTTTAGAAATTCTGAAAAAATATAATACATGAATGACAAACATTTAGACTAGAAATCTTTTTTAATGTCTTCAAACATTTGTCATTGAATTTATGAAGTTTCTTTTAGTATTCCTAAACTAAGCGCTGTTGAGGGTTTAATATTTATGGACAATGCAGTGGCATTGTGTTTCTTTTCTCCTGCCTTTAGTACCCTTCAGATTTTAATTTAATTAGTCTCTGATTTTGGCCATGTCCACTCAAGGAAAGATAGATGTATGACCTGGACTTTTCAGATTTCTTATTGAGCACCGTAACTGTGACCTTGCTCCGACACTGAAACTTCAGCAGCCACAAACCAAATACACCACAAAGCTACAGTCGGCAGGGCATCTGACACTAGTGATTTTTTAAAATTGCTATTTAAAAAATATCAACCAGAGGGAGGACAAGCAAGCGTAGCAGGGATTGAGCTTGGGGGGAAAAAGGAGTCCAGGTTATTTTGTAATTTCTGAACTCCAACTGGACTCTTCACTTTCAATCAAATGAAAAGTATGCATTTTAATATTCTATGACAGTTTTGTATGGAATGAAAAATAAATGTATACATATGTTCAGTTGGCAGATTGCGGCTTAGCCTTTATTATGGGTAGACAATAGACAGTAACATAAAGGGAATCAGTCACACTTTATTTTAAGGGTACATTTTTGTAGTTTATTAACTGTTAACAATATGCTTACTAAGAGGTTAACATCTGCGTTTTCATTATATGTTCACAGTTAGTTAATATATTTATATAAACTAATGAAAAAGGTAGAATAAATTAAAACCTGGTCTTGTTTGTCAAACATTACTAAAAAGTTCAATCTTTAAAAGTGTTGAACAAATCTAAACTTATTTCAATAATATGATCAACTTGATTGGAGCTGAAAACTTGATAAATGTGAATCTGATGTTTGTTGAGTTTCAGTTGGCCTTGTTTTATTACTTTTATAAATAGGTTACTATGTCTATACAAAAATTGAACACCATACAAAAATTGAACACCAGTAGTATTTAAAAGTTGATAAACTAAAAAAGTGCCGCTTAAAAAAAGAAAAACCAGCACACATAGTAGTTACGTCTGGTGGCTTCGCTGTGGATCCGCAGTGCGAAAAGTTTCGGAGGACGCGTGTTTCGGAGGACGCGTGTTTCGGAGGACGCGTGTTTCGGAGGAGGCGTGTTTCGGAGGACGCGTGTTTCGGAGGACGCGTGTTTCGGAAGACGCGTGTTTCGGAGGACAAGTGTTTCAGCCTCCGTTTCAGTTGTGAACTGGGATGAAAATAATAATTACGCATTCCAAATTGTGGAGAAAACCGGAGTAAAAAAAAAAAAATGTTAATCAAAATTTTGAGACATGAACATTTAAACTTAATACGAGCATATCGAGCTTTGAACTATTCTTAATTCTTTAACTTATCTTACTAACTTGTTTTATTGCATATAAACAATTCCATTTGACTCAAGTGTTATTGCTGATTACCTCTGAAAAGTAAATTTCAATGAAGTTTATATATCACCATTCTTTAAATCTGTCAATCATTATTTACATTCAGGGGTGATTTATTGTGTTATAAGGAACGGTCTCATTAAGATAAACCAGGTGCCAGGTGTCTGTATAAGACAGTTCATTTGAAGTGACTCAGATGCTATTCTCCCTTGCAACAATTTATGATGTGCATTTGAATGTGAGTTGTAAAATATTATATATTCAACATATATATATATTATATATATATATATATATATATATATATATATATATATATATATATATATATATATATATATATATATATATATATATATATATATATGGACGTTAAAATGTCACAAAAGGCTATGACGGTGTATAATGTTGGACAAGGAGTCTGAAAGATGAAAAGAGAAATGTGTCTGATTGCTGCTTAGCCTATCGTGCATTAAATTCACAAGCATAAAAAATCAATACGGGTTGTTTCATCAATGTAAAATTAGGATCCCCTTTAAATTTAGATACTTATTTTGAATTTAAATAAAAGGGAACATGTTATCACAAGGAAATGTACATAACCATGGCAACCTACATAAATATAACTTAAACTTGTGGTTACCAATATTTCCAGGAACGGTTAGTTTACTAAGAATAGATAGTGACGGTAGCAATGTTTTATCAAGTATGAATCAACGGATGCAGATTTGCTGGCACTTTTACAGGGCTTGCTACTTCTTATTGTTTTTAATAAATTACTTAGCATTTGTTTAGTGGAAAACACCAGCGCACATGACATTATCCTCTTTTAATTCATCTTTCATAGTTAATACGATTATTTCTACGATTTCCCAGAGAATTCTAGACTAATAATTCTGGTATTAACCAATTTTTAACTGGGCAATCTTAGAATGATTAATGTATGACTTCTACACTGTAAAATATAAATGTATAGAGTCCATTTTTAAGGTACCAATAATGATAGCCTTTTCATGACAAAAAGTAAGTTCTTGATGGCAATCATTGTAATCTCATGCTGATGACTAGCTTCTAATACTGACCTTGTCATTCCTATTTTTTTGGGAGTGGACTGAACTTCTTAAATACAGACCTTCCCAGACAGGGGAAATCCATAAACACTGTCATGTGAACATGAGGAAATATGAAAAGTGAACAAGAAGAGGTCATTTGACCGATCAATGCTGGTCCATATCCCAGTAGTTGATTAATCCTAGAATTGTGTATGGTCATAGATTGGTAATGCAGTCCATACATGCACACCTCCCCACAGTGTATTATAGAATAATAGATGGGCTTCAGTGAGCTACAGGAAAATAATTCCATCTCAGGTTTATGTGGCATCATAAACTACGAGACTGTTAGGATGAGTAGTTTGTAAAGTCACAGAAACCCGAATGGAATTATTTTCCTTTAACTCACTGAAGCCTCTCTATTATTTTTATAATACATGGATATTAGTATTTGTAATAAAAAAAGACAATAAACAGGTGTTAAGGATACAATTTTCAAATGAATTTAATTAATATTGACGTAAATTGTCAATATTAAAGAATTGCAAATATAATTTTCTTTTTGATAATTCAGGAACGGTGAATTATACTTGAAAAATGAAAAGGTGATTCAATGGGGTATGCTTTTTTTTTTTTTCTTAATCGCTGTCAGAGTCAAACATTGTCTTGCTTGCTTGTTTGGTGCTCCCACTGATGGAGGATGATTGTAAATCTTCACAGAGACAGATTTGTTTAAAGTGCCTAAAAACCACGAATTGTGGGTGTTATCGAGTGATTGATTTATGTTTGAAAGTAGTCTTGGGGGGCACAGGAGTCAAATATGGGTCAAGGTCAAGTATAATCTTCTAGAGGAATATGCCATTTTGATGTCATTACTGCAGTATTATGGCTTTTTAAAATTTTTTCGAATGGCTCATATATATATTAGTTATTAGTAGTATGTTAATATATAGACAGACTATGCTGATGAGCTTTGACCTGAATTCAGGGCAGCTCTTAAATTACTAATTGCTATAAGAAACATTCATAGTGGTTGCAAACATCATAAAAAGGTAACAGAACTGGAAAAAAAATTTAAAAGTGTCATTTGAAGCTATTTAACATTAAATTGAATTGGCCTTAAATCCCATTGAAATTTACCGTGTACATTAATGCCACAGTTAGAACATGTTACAAGTTTGCTAATTAAAACTCTATCTGAAACTAAGAAAAAAAGCTTTTTTTTTTTTTTTTTTTTTTTAAATATCCCAAAATGGTCTTACTTCAGATCAATCCTCAACCTTCACAAACCCCTCTATCCATCATCTTAATGTGACTTTATTTTTTGTATTTTGTCCCGGTCAATAAAAGGACAATAAAAAAGATTTCTGACAAGCAAAAAACAAAAATGTCATCAAATTTATTATGTTTTTCTTAGCATTTTCTTTTTTAAATAGGCCAAGTACTGCAATTGGTGCCCCAAAGGATGAGACCGTGGGTCAAAGTATCTTGTTACTATCTATGTTCAAAAGTGGGTCTCTCTCTCACTCTTTGAATGTAAAATGGTTTGCTCACAGCTAAGTGCACACATTTTTCACCTGTTAGTTGTTTGTCAAATAGGGGTTGCTGAAGTGTGATGATGTGAACAATACCGAGCCATAGAAATTGTATATACGAATTGAATTCCCCACCATATGAAATGTTCAGAAGGCATGCTCTCACTCTCCACTCCCCTCTCTCCCAAGGTGTGATACGGAGCTGTAGTTATGGTGGGTTGTTCCACGTGGAGCAGAATGGGCGCTACAGCCTCACGTACTCCACCGCAGAGAAACTCTGCATGTCCATTGGCACCACTCTGGCCACCAAAGAGCAAGTCCAGAGGGCCTTTGACCTTGGCTTTCAGACCTGCAGGTGAGTTTCTTGAAGCTTGAAAAATCTAAACTTGTCCTAAGTGTTCTCTCAAGATGACATTGTCTGGGACCTGGCGTATTGTTTCAGATATGGTTGGATTCAGAACCACAGTATAGTGATCCTGCGACAGGAGCCTTACACCCTATGTGCCGCTAACAAAACTGGCATCATCATCATCAGCGACATGATCTCACAGCCCTATGATGCCTACTGCTTCAACGTATCGGGTAAAGAGACCACACCTGTATAATGAATTGCAAATGTAAAATAGTTGTCAAATATATAATGGAAAAGTGTCAAACTACTAATGTATCTGTGCAGATGTGTGAAAGGGGAAGATGACTGCAGAGGATTGGGACATCTAAAGGAAGTGTGAGCAAGCTAGTTTAGCCAGACAAGTGTTACACTTGTTAATTGCAGCTAACAAAATAATTTAATAAATCTTTTATTATTTTGTTAGCTACAATTATTTACAGGAATCCAATATATATTTGTATATTGAAGTAAGAAGTGTAGTTTGTACTCCAAGGTGTGACAGCTCATTGATTGCTGCTGGCATTGAGTAACAAGCGTTAAGATGTTTCATCATCGCTTACAATACGTAGATGGTTTTATGCACTGACACCACCTCATCTCTCTACAGATACAAAGGACAAAAACTGCGAGTTTTCGATCGTGCCGTCAAATACATTTGAAACATTCCTGGACGCCCATGTGGATAATGAAAGTACCACAGGTACCATTATGTTTGGAGATCTTGAGTATGACCAGAAAGGGTAATCCAAGACATCAGTCTCACATAAATAAACTTTTTTCCACAGACAATTTTAACTTCATGCATATTCTCCATACTGAAAATCCATTTTGATTTCCCAAGCAAAATGTATGTCATTCATTCAGGTTTTTTTTTAAGAGAAAATGACATATCAAAAAGATGTTAGCATGTCCCATTTTTATTGTAAAATGGAAAACAACAGCTCATAAGAACATTCTCAAATGATTTCTTTTTTTTAAAGTGTTAACTTGAAGGTAACATAATGTAATAAGTAAAAGAAAAGAAAAATACCAATAAACACATTGGAAAGACCTTTAAAATATTCCAACGTTTTGGACTTAAGACGACAAAGAAAGTTTGAAATATACAGCATATTCAAAAAACACCGTGCTGGGGTAATGGATACAATGGGTCCAGATAAACCATCTGGTTAGCAAAACAGAGCTATCTACTTTACTTGCACCTCCGCCTATGGCAAACACAATAGTGCCAAGTAAGAAGTATTACAAGTTGTTACCTCTGTGCTTAAAGGTTATTAGTAGTATGTTAATAGGTTGTCAATCATTCCTTGTTTATCTAACCCATATATCTCCAAATCTGGTTTGGTTTCTAGATGTCAAATAACAGAAAAAACCACCTCCACTGAAAATGTTTAGTAGCTAATTTGTATAATTATAAATTAACAGTTTGGACTGGGGATTAATAGTTAGGCTAGTGTGTAGAATTGAACTGTCCTGTATGATGTCAATACTTAGGTAGAGGGAAAGTATTATAAACAATAAAAGCAGGGAGAGACAGTAGACAATGAAAAGTGCATGGCTGTGTGACAGCTACTATATAGAGTGTAGGCAACTTTTAGGTCAGTCTTCTGGAGTGTATCAAGAGGTAACAAGGGTTCTTGTCTTCTGTGTTACTGCACCACACTTACATACCACTCCCAGGTTTGTCCGATGGGAATAACAGTAGAACAAGGTTGTTCAACTTTATAATTTATCATAAAGGGATTATTTTGGTTCATACATAAAAGCCCCGAGTTCCACTTGTGCTTCTTATTGGATTTTTGGTTGTAAATGTTTTGGACTATAAATACAATAACCTTGAATTCAGAAAGTCAATATGTTCTATCACAAACATCATCAAATAGAAGTAGCTCCTGTGGAAGTAATTTCTATATTTCTCCTTCTGGTTTACATAGAGTTCACCCCAGCATCACCTCGCCCTGAAGGGGAGCCTGCAGCGTTGCCCACCATCACAGAGACCACACAAAAGACAACTGCAGCGATAGTTCCACCAGTACACATGGGTGAGGACGAGGTCTCTCATACTGGTCAACATGACGATTCCACAACTGAATCTATGGTTATTGAACAAGACTCTGGAACTGGCACTGTTTCCACAACCACCTCTGCAGCAATAGTTCCACTAGTACACATGGGTGAGGATGAGGTCTCTCATATGGGTCAACATGATGTTTCCACAACTGAATCTATAGTTATTGAACAAGACTCTGGAACTGACATTGCTTCCACAACCACCTCTGCAGCTATAGTTCCACCAGTACATGTTGATGAGTACAATGTTGATACAGGGCCTCAAGACAAGCTCATCACTCAGTCACCAACAAGTTCAACCTCTGAGCCTCTAGCTGGAGAAGACAGCTGGCAAGATATCAATAAAGGTTAGTGGTTTAGAAGAATGTTTTCTTTTGATGTGGCTTACAAGTCAGCCTCGTCTGTGTCCAAGTTAATGAACGGCACTTTTCGTAACATTTTAGTATCTTATCTTGCCATAAGTGTGGCCTAGTGCACGGCAGACTACCAATTAACAAAAACTTAACATTACTGACTACTTAGCCCCAGATGGATATGGCTTACCTGAATGGGATAGACTTTATAAAATTAATTTCCTTGGCACTAGCAAGGCTATCTCTTATCTTTGTGAAATATGTTTAAATACACATGATCAAACAAGCAAACACTACTTGCTAATCTTTAAAAGGTAACATTTAAAAATATATACATAAATAGATATGATCCGTTTGGATAAGAACAATACTGTCTGCCAAATGTCTCTTACACGGTTTTAGGACTGCATCTACAGTCACAACATTTTGTGAAAATGGAATTTACTACTGTATATGTTTGTATTTAATTGCCCAAGACTTCTTGATGATCCAACTTCTGTATTTAAGAACAGACCAATCACCACAGCAAAATTTTATATTGATGGCTTATCACTGTAACAAATCTACCAGTCAAGTATAGATATTTATTTTACTTGATTATTTAAAAAAAAGACACAATCAGGTTTTTTTTTTTTTTTTTTTTTTGCTGTAGATCCTGAAACTGGCACTGTTTCCACAACCACCTCTGCAGTGATAGCTCCAACCGTACAAGTGGATGAGGATAAGGTCTCTCATACTGGTCAACATTTTGACTCCACAACTGAATCTACGGTTATTGAACAACACTCTGAAACTGGCATTGTTTCCACAACCACCTCCGCAGCGATAGTTCCACCAGCACATGTGAATAAGGACAAGGTCTCTCATACTGGTCAACATGATGATTCCACAACTGAATCTCCAAATGTTGAAGAAGACTCTGAAACTGGCACTGTTTCCACAACCACCTCTGCAGCGATAGTTCCACCAGTACACATGGGTGAGGACGAGGTCTCTCATACTGGTCAACATGACTATTCCACAACTGAATCTATGGTTATTGAACAACACTCTGAAACTGGCACTGTTTCCACAACCACCTCTGCAGCGATAGTTCCACCAGCACATGTCAATAAGGACATGGTCTCTCATACTGGTCAACATGATGATTCCACAACTGAATCTCCAAATGTTGAAGAAGACTCTGAAACTGGCACTGTTTCCACAACCACCTCTGCAGCGATAGTTCCACCAGTACACATGGGTGGGGACGAGGTCTCTCATACTGGTAAACATGATGATTCCACAACTGAATCTCCAAATACTGAACAAGACTCTGAAACTGGCACTGTTTCCACAACCACTTCTGCAGCGATAGTTCCACCAGTAAACGTGGCCAAGGATAAGGCCACTCCTATAGAGCCCACTGCTGGGGACACAACTGCAAATGACGTTCAGGAAGGTGATGACGCAGGGCCGGAGGTCACTACTCAGTCACATCACAGCTCAACCTTCCACATCTCAGCAGGAGAAGATACATCACAGTATGGGAATAACGGTTAGTGGTGTAGAAGACATTTTTCAGTTGTTACGGTGTATGAGAGTCGGCATTGTCTGTGTTATGTATTGAACACAAAAAGATCTGAGACAATGTTATTGTAGAGATTAGAGGCCCTCAATTTATGCACAGTAGATACCAGGAAAGTTGTCAGAGCAGAAACTTAGAAAGTAGGTCTTGTAAATAATTGTAGGCAAGGATGTTAATTATGTTGAGATCAAATGTTCAGATATTAGCCAAGTATCGACACTGGGCATGTAAATAGTAGTTAGCCTTTGTGCTTAAAAAAGTCATTTATTTAGTAGTCAAAATAGAATAGTTTTAAAAGCATTGTAGTGATTAGCCCAACAGTGAAGTAGCATCCTTGGATCAGAGAAACCTGCTGGTCTGCACATCCAGGCTGTGTGGATGGATGTATAGTTAAGACTTTGCACAGGCTTACATTGCAAAATAAATGTATGGCGATATATGCCCTGATTGGCTTTTGAGCTTTCTAAAAAATAGGAAAGCAATATCGAACGAGATATCAATGTATTGCAGGGACAGCATCATAATGTTTATTGAGAACACTGATAAGGGCATTATACAGTACTGCTCAACAAACATAGGAGTTAACAATTTTAATTACTCTTCAAATTCATTCACAATGGCAGTGATTATGTAATACATCACAAAATAAACATATGTAATAATACACCCTCAGGTTTCAACTGTACATTTATGACAGGAAATAATCTGCTTCTGACTCACTTGTGTTGGGGTTTATTTTTTTATTATTCCATGGCAACAAAAAGAGGAAATGTGATAAGAAGCTACGTTTACTTTAAATTTGAAACACTTTATTCATTAATACATTAGAACAGCTTTCTGAATATATTTTTTCGATATGCAATTTGTTGTACATAATTAGTTATTTGATAGTCACATACAGTGCCATGAGAAAGTATTTGCCCCCATCTGATTTTCTGAATTTTTGCATATTTCTGACACTGAATGTTATCATATCTTCACCCAAAATCTAATATTAGATAAAAGGGACAATGAGTGAACCAGTTACACAACATTTTGATACTTGTCCCCGTGTGAAAAAGTAATTGCCCCCCTTAGACTCAATAACTGGTTATGCCACCTTTAGCAGCAATAACCGCAACCAAACGCTTCCTATAGTTATTGATCAGCCTCTTACAGGTCCTGCCACAACACCTCAATGGGGGGTTTAGGTCTGGACTTTGATTAGTCCATTCCAAAACTCTGAATTTCTTGTTCTTCAACCATTCTGATGTAGACTTGCTTGTTTGTTTCCGATCATTGTCTTGCTGCATGACCCAGCTGCACTTCAGCTTCAGCTCAAGGACAGATGGCCTGACATTCTCCTGTAGAATTCTCTGATACAGAGCAGAATTCATGATTCCTTCAATAATGGCAAGTCGTCCAGGTCCTGATGCAGCAAAGCATCACCGAACCATGACACTACTACCACCAAGCTTGACTGTTGGTAGGAGGTTCTTACTGTGGAATGCAGTGTTTGGTTTTTGCGAGACATAACAGGGCCCATGTCAGCCAAGAAGTTCCACTTTTGACTCATCTGTCCATAGAACAGTGTTCCAGAACTCTTGAGGATCATCCAGGTGCGTTTTGGCAAACTTGAGACGAGCATTCATGTTCTTCTTAGTGAGCAGTGGTTTCCACCTTGCTCTTTGCCATGGATCCCATTTTTGCCCGGTGTCTTTCTGATGATGGAGTCATGAACACTGACCTTAGCCGAGGTGAGAGAGGCCTGCAGATACCTGGATGTTGTTCTTTGTGACTTCCTGGACGATTGTATGCCTTGCTCTTGGAGAGATTTTGGCAGGACAGCCACTCCTGGAAAGATTCACTACTGTTCCAAACTTTCTCCATTTGGACAATATGGCTCTGACTGTGGTTTGGTGGAGCCTCAGAGCCTTAGAAATGGCTTTGTAACCCTTTCTAGAATGATCGGCATCAACAGCTTTTTTCCAGAGGTCTTCAGGAACTTCTTTTAATCGTGGCATGATGTGCCTCTAGAACCTATGTGCTGACAACTTCACTCTGATGGTAAGGACCAAAGTTAGTCAGATTTATATTGGGCAGGCTGGCCCAAATCAGGCCTGATTGTTAACCAAAGTATTCAAACAGCTGACCCTAATTATCCCTTTAATTGGGTTGAGTTAACTAGGGGGGCAATAACTTTTTCACACCTGAAGATTGCATTTTTGATTACCTTGCACACCAAACAAATGAAAGAAGCACCACACTTTGGTGTCATTCTTTCTCTCAGACTCCCTCTATATACTACTACAACCCACAAAAAGATCTGACCAAATTCAATGTGAAAAATGTGCAAAAATGCAGAAAATCAGACAGGGGGCAAATACTTTTTCATGGCACTGTTTATTTTTAGTCTGGTTTGATATGGAATTGTAGTGAGTCTACACATTAAAAAGCAACATTTAAATGAAGTTCTATAATACTATGACAAAGGCAGCTGTTTCAGTAAATACATTCATAAGTTATACAAGTATCAACCTGTGGAATTTGGAGGCTGTCTGTCTTTGTCATACTAATATTCTAACTTATTCATGATGAAACTTGAAACAGGCATTATTTATCACAAGACATAGAGAGTAGGGTTAGCACGGTCGACTAGTCCAATAGAAAAGCGAGTTGACTAATTGCATGTCACGTGATTGTGAAGCGTGCGGCTTTACATGGACAGAAGTGTAGTTGCGGTTGCAATCCATTAACATATAAATTACATTTTAGAACACGATGTTATATGATAGCTCTTTGCATTTATTTTAATTTTTTTTTTTTTTATAGTAAATGTAAGTAAACACCTTTTTCTGTTGCAAAACCCCATAATTACAAAAGCATTACATCTATCTTGATCATACTAACACATCAGGGAAAGAATCTAAGTAATGTTTAATATACTGATTTTTATAATGTACTGGTAAAATGTACTACAGACCCACAGATCACAAATACCTAGAATCAGTTATTCAGGAGGCCAGTAATTCTAGCATTCTGCAGCTGTTTCTTACACCAATTGCGGGATCTTCAAAGTTATCCAAAACTTGTTATGTTATTAAACAGGTCAAATGGTTTGAAAACAAACATCTGTTGCATTCATCTGTGATCAAACTCTTGTACACCCTGCAAATCTTTGTTTCTATATAATTTGAAGCATTGTTAATTAGTCATGCATTTGAATATTGCAAAACCTCAAATGGTTTTGAATTAAAGGAGTGCCAACCATATTAAACCAGTGCCTACACCTGCAATTGGCTGAACAGACTTTTTGAATTCAGTATAAGTATGTGGGTAGAGGTTTACGGGGTGTCTAGCTAACTGCTTTAAAATCCCTGTTCTTATTAGAATTAGCAGTGTATGAGGCGTATGAGAGGAAGAAACTTTGGTATGCTCAACTAGATGCTTAAGTGGAACAGCGAGGATGGAGAGTCTGAGTTTACCCAGTGGAGGTGGGTTGTCGAGGATTTGTGGCACACTCTACAACCCGGTTTCTCAGAGATGTCAGGTTCAGTGGCCAGGTGTTGCATCGCACAGTGAGGAACTTATCTGAAGCAGCAGAAAGGAGCAGCAACTGGCTGTGATTGAGATGGAAAGTTTCTGGACTAGTCAAAGAAGAAACTTCGGTATGCTCAACTAGCTGCTGAAGCGGAACAGCAAGGATGGAGAGTCAGTGTTTACCTAGTGGAGGTGGGTTATTGAGGATTTGTGGCACACTCTACAACCTGGTTTCTCAGAGATGTTGGGTTCAATGGCCAAGAGTTGTGTTGCACAGTGAAGCAGCAGAAAGGAGCAGCAACTGGCTGTGGTTGAGATGGAAAGATTCTGGATGGGGATCTCAAGCACAATAGAAAGAAAGCAACGCTGATGTACGGGTAAGTAAGCTAGGCTGAGTTGAGTGGGGGTCTGGGGGGGGGGTGTGTGATGCTGGGATGCCAGAATCACTGTTGAGCCCTCTTGAGGTGTCATGGGCTAGTCGACGAAACACGAGGACAGAACGTGCCCACTTCAAGACCCCAGAGATGTACCCTACTTAGCTCAATCCAGACAGTTGTCATGCTGATGTGCTGGGGAGACCACACTGAGGTTGATTCCTAGAGCCAGCATCATAACCGTTGTGTGTGCTGATGTGCTGAGCAGGCAAAAAATAAGCAGATCCGTGGAGCCAGCATTACACTTCAGCCATCAGCATCAGGCAGAAGGATATCTACATCAACAGATGGAAAGAAACGCAAATGGATGGAGATGCAGATGGATCACATTAGTTCACGGTAAAGCTACGTCTTAGTTGATGCTTATCCTGGCGAGAGCCGAGTTCAAGTTTTAACGTCTACTCTCATGTAATGAAAATCAGCAGCGATATCATTATGCCAGCCTTTACTTGTAAGCTCCCCTTTGGAGGAAAGAAAATAAATGTATTTAAAATGATTTGTTATCACTGGAACTGATTGGTTGGGAGGCAAAATACTGGCATGCAATAAAAGGTCAACCCATGAAGAATAGCGAGGCGCTGTTTAGCTAAGGTGTTTCCAACAGGGAGACCTTTTACTGCAGGTAATGATTGGCTGCCAACCACTATAGCAATATTCCAAATGACCTCTAAAATATGTGTATTGTAAGATTTAATTATGTTTACTTACTGGTATGTTATATAACTTTACAATGGAAGTTGAACCATAGTGTTTAAGTGTAGGTTTGTATTGTGTATTTCCAGTACATATACAGTATATATATATATATATATATATATATATATATATATATATATATATATATATATATATATATATACAGTACTGTGCAAAAGTTTTAGGCAGGTGTGAAAAAATGCTGTAATGTAAGAATGCTTTCAAAAATAGACATGTTAATAGTTTATATTTATCAATTAACAAAATGCAAAGTGAGTGAACAGAAGAAAAATCTACATCAAATCAATATTTGGTGTGACCACCCTTTGCCTTCAAAACAGCATCAATTTTTCTCTGTACACTTGCACACAGTTTTTGAAGGAACTCGGCAGGTAGGTTGGCCAAAACATCTTGGAGAACTAACCAAAGTTCTTCTGTGGATTTAGGCAGCCTCAGTTGCTTCTCTCTCTTCATGTAATCCCAGACAGACTCGATGATGTTGAGATCAGGGCTCTGTGGGGGCCATACCATCACTTCCAGGACTCCTTGTTCTTCTTTACGCTGAAGATAGTTCTTAATGACTTTCGCTGTATGTTTGGGGTCATTGTCATGCTGCAGAATAAATTTGGGGCCAATCAGATGCCTCCCTGATGGTATTGCATGATGGATAAGTATCTGCCTGTACTTCTCAGCATTGAGGAGACCATTAATTCTGACCAAACCCCCAACTCCATTTACAGAAATGTAGCCCCAAACTTGCAAGGAACCTCCACCATGCTTCACTGTTGCCTGCAATCACTCATTCGTGTACCGCTCTCCAGCCCTTCAGCGAACAAACTGCCTTCTGCTACAGCCAAATATTTCAAATTTTGACTCATCAGTCCAGAGCACCAGCTACCATTTTTCTGCACCCCAGTTCCTGTGTTTTCATGCATAGTTGAGTCGCTTGGCCTTGTTTCCACGTTGGAGGTATGGCTTTTTGGCCGCAAGTCTTCCATGAAGGCCACTTCTGACCCGACTTCTCCAGACAGTAGATGGGTGTACTAGGGTCCCACTGTTTTCTGCCAATTCTGAACTGATGGCATTGCTGGACATCTTCTGATTGCGAAGGGAAGTAAGCATGATGTGTCTTTCATCTGCTGCAGTAAGTTTCCTTGGCCGACCACTGCGTCTATGGTCCTCAACATTGCCCGTTTCTTTGTGCTTCTTCAAAAGAGCTTGGACAGCACATCTGGAAACCCCTGTCTGCCTTCAAATTTCTGCCTGGGAGAGACCTTGCTGATGCAGTATAACTACCTTGTGTCTTGTTGCTGTGCTCAGTCTTGCCATGGTGTATGACATTTGACAGTAAACTGTCTTCAGCAACCTCACCTTGTTAGCTGAGTTTGGCTGTTCCTCACCCAGTTTTATTCCTCCTACACAGCTGTTGATGATCATTAGCACCTGTTTGGCATAATTGTTTAATCATACACCTGACTATATGCCTACAAAATCCCTGACTTTGTGCAAGTGTACCTAGAAGAATTGATGCTGTTTTGAAGGCAAAGGGTGGTGTGACGAAGTGCCACCCCTGTGTGTATTTTCTGGTATATGTTGCGTGTGATGTGTTAAATGTTGATGTATAGTCATTGGTACACGGGATATAAACGGGTCTGTGTAACACAAGTGTTTAAAATGTATATTTGTATTTAGCCATGAGGATTGCACAGCACTTCACGTGCAAGTAAAAAGTAATATATGAGCACGGGGAATTGCACTTTATTAATTCACGTGCAGTTGTACCGAGACTCCAATTGAATGATTGATTAGCAATCGAGTCTTGGTACAGCTGCATAAAAACAACATGTTTTCACCCACTCGGGGTTGGGTGTTCGGTGAGTGGAGAATGGGAGAGAGGAGAAATTATTTACAACAATTGCTATTGCGTGCTGGTGGGACCAGCACGATACTTGTTTATGTAAACTCACCGTGTTTGTCATTGTGTCTGTCCGTGCACTGTTTTGTTAAGTATAGTCTGTTTTTGTTTGTCTCTTTTATTTTGCCGTAGAGTGCCGTGTCTTGTTTTCTGTTTGTTTAAACCCTTTTATTTTACAATAAACCGGCGCAAGCAAGCGCCATTATCATTTCACATCATCTGTCCTGTCTGTGTATATTCCTTTTCCTGGTTCTGACGCCGCCCACTTCGGCTGCCTTTGTGACAGGTGGTCACACCAAATATGGATTTGATTTAGATTTTTCTTCTGTTCACTCACTTTGCATTTAGTTAATTCATAAATATAATCTATTAACATGTCTATTTTTGAAAGCATTCTTACTTTACAGCATTTTCTCACACCTGTCTAAAACTTTTGCACAGTACTATATATATATATATATATATATATATATATATATATATATATATATATATATATATATATATATATGTGTGTGTGTAAAAATCAAGCAACCTGCTTATAAGAATTATTTGGGGGCAATCAATAAAGCTGTGCTTTCGTGATTAAGCACGTACACAGAGTGTGTAGTATAATCACTGGACTGCAGCGACTCCCAGTAGAAAAAAAGCAAGTCGTGCAGCTTGTGTGTGTCGATATGGCAGGAAAAAGAAAGATGTGCTACTGTATTGTATATGTGCACTGCAGTAGCTGCATTTATGATAAGAACTGCAGTGTTTGTTTGCTGGATGGTATTGCTTGATGTTAACTTTGCTGCTTATAATAATATTATGACTGATCTGGGAAGAGGGAGAGTGTCGGTGACCCGTTGAACAGGAGTGGTTTGGTATAATATATCACAACAACCACGCTAGTGTAGTACAAAATGAAGCATTGTAAATGACTGCACTGTTCGCTGCACATGGAAGCAGTGGTAGTGTTGAGAATGGCAATAACCCCAAGCAGCTATACATCTCTCACTGCACAACTAAGCACAGGACCGCACAGCTCTGCACAGCACAGCACAGTGCTGCACAGAACCGCACAGCACAGCACAGCACAGCACAGCAGAGCGCTGCAAGCACAGTGCAACACAGCTGAGCACAGCAGAGCACAGCGCCGCACAGAACCACACAGCTGAGCACCGCACAGCACAGCACCGCACAGCACAGGCACAAGTCTCCATTTATCCAGATTGCCTTAAAATAAAGATCACAAATATGTGACCCTTGGTTGTAATGTAATGCATGTCAAATAGCAATGTTTTATATACGATATGTGATACCACGGTCTGCAGCTGCCACTGAGACTATCAGCAAATTCTATCTGCAAATTTGTGGATTATTTCATAAAATAACAGTAACTTCAACTCTGATGAAAACAATGACTCCAGTACCAGAGACAAACGTTTTTTTTTTAATCCCCCATGAGAAGGACAGAGCACGAGAATCACCAATGCAGCAGTACGGAAATCGATGTAAGATCCTTGCAGCATTCATGATCACAAAACACCCATACCTCAATAGAACTTTTTGTCTCTACATGTCCGTTGTGTCCATTTGTCAAATTGCATGGTAGTGACCTGTACCATGGCGTGCCCACCCCTAGGTGGCATACATTGAATTGATTGGTAGTGGCCCTGCAAGAGTGATGAAGAAGTACAAAGCAGACACACAGTCCAAGGATGAATCACACAAAATAATAGACAAAAGAAAACATGTTTACAATACAAAAGAAAGGAAAGGGTGATTACCCCTTTAAAGCCAGGGGTGGTCTTTCAAGAAGCAGGCTAACAAGGAGTCCAGTTGAACACAGCATCCAATGTTAGGGTTTAATTATTGTACTGCAACAATAACAAACCAGGTTATAGTCTGTGGTAACACACTTCAAAACAACAGGGTTCTGGCACTCCAGCTGGATCTTCTCTTCTTCCTTCCCAAGACTCCACTGACACTGTTACACAATCCCCTTATATGCGCCAAGCTCCACCCCTAGAATCAGTGACACACCTATCACTAGTTGAGAGGTGTATCAGATAATGGCTGACTATGAGGGGAAGTTCAGAACGCAGGTGTGCAGTTCGACTCCACCAAGATAGCCACCACATAGACTTAAGGTCTGTTCCATCTTGGTGAGGTTGCAGAGCTAGTGAACACAGTGCCACCAACAGTCAGGAGGCCAGACTTCACCAGCAGGGATAACCTTACCCTGTTACAAGCAGGAAATATAGTACTTACCCAGATATTACAATCTGCAGTCTATTCATGCCCCATCATCTGAAGTGCTTTAAGAAATCAAGTGTGTTGAGCTGTACCTGCAGAAACATCTTTTGTTGTTAAATGGTTTTGTGTTTTATGGTCTATTAAGGTTGAACCTGTTTAGGCAGATGCTAATGAAATTCAACATGATGAACCAGATTGAGCTAGTGGGTCCAAAACATCATGGTGAGCGCTGTTGGGACTTCATGTAAGACTGACGGGAACCTCATAAAAACATCTTGGGACTCTCGGGACAAATAGTTAAGGAATTATTGAACTGTCCGCAACACACATGGGACATTTCAAATGGATTATTAACTCTCTCCCTGCTACTTGAAGTTACATTACATAAATAAAAACAACTTATAAATGAATTGAGACAAATATAAATGTTCTTAATATATATCTCAGTAACCAGTGAACTAAATGATATGTACTCAGCAGCATAAATATACTCTGGGAAACAATGGGTAAAAAAGAGTGAAGTTGGCACCTGAATGTTGTCTATGAAGATGTGTGCAGGATTTCTTAAAGATTAGTTTCTCATTGCAGTGCAATGCCTTGTAGCAGCCATAACACCTCGAGTATGGTTTCATTTCTGATATCCATTACTTTGTTCTAAACAAGTGTTGCTGTTCAAATGCAGTATAAAGCACTGTGCTGAAGAGTGCACAACAAGATTGTTTAAAAGTAGGTCACTGTGACTCTAACCAGTGGAGCTGGCCTGGACTTGTGGTTACATCATCTGCATTGGGTTGTTTTGCATTATAAAGGACAATGACCCTCTGAGCATTTGAACAATTTTGAATATCCTATATTGAATATAACATCCACACCATTGAATATATGCATAAACAATAGTTTTCACATTAAATATGAATGATTTGTTTTTATATGTTTTACTGCCTAGCGCACTGCAACTATATACAGCTGGTCCAAAAATAGTTTCTTCAGTATTGTTTTTATTTATTATAGATAACAATGTTCAGTTAAAAATCTGTGTATTATTATTATTATTATTTATTATTATTATTATTATTATTATTATTATTTGAAGATAAATACAATAAATAATTGAATACAATTTACACATTTGGAGATACTTAGGGCCCGTTCACACTGGGTACGTTTTCCCCGAAATTCCGGTCTGGTTTGGTCCGGTTGGCACTGTGAAAGCCTGCTACATTCCCAGGTATGATTTAAAAAGAACTGTATTAAGACCACCTGAGGGAGATGCTCTTGGTACAGTTGTCTCAGCTTATTTGTGTGTCAGTGTGAAAGAAAAATGTACTCAGTTCAGTGCCAAACTCTCAGCCTTAGAGTTGATGGAGTACTCTGGTAAAAATAAATTAATGAATAAATAAAGAATTACATAAATAAATAAAGAATTTCTTACCTTGAAACTTGAGATATTCCCCATGGCTATAAACATGTTAACTTCCCAGCATGCACTTCAACGACATCATGTGTTGTTTGTGTTCTCAGTTGTGTTGCTGATGTGTAGTGTGAAAGGGATATGTTCTCAGTAAACTTGATAAGACAGAAGTGTATTTAATGTATTTACTAAAATGCCAAGAAAAATCCTGTTGTCAGCGCCATCCATCATTCCTTCAATTCTGACCAGTTTCCCAGTCCCTGCCAATGAAAAACATCCCCACAGCATGATGCTGCCACCACCATGCTTCACTGTGGGGATGGTGTTCTCGGGGTGATGAGAGGTGTTGGGTTTGTGCCAGACATAACATCTTCCTTGAGGGCCAAAAAGCTCAATTTTAGTCTCATCTGACTAGAGTACATTCTTCCATATGTTTGAGGAGTCTCCCACATGCCTTTTGGCGAACACCAAACGTGTTTGCTTATTTTTTTCTTTAAGCAATGGCTTTTTTCTGGCCACTCTTCCGTAAAGCCCAGCTCTGTGGCGTGTACGGCTTAAAGTGGTTCTATGGACAGATACTCCAATCTCCGCTGTGGAGCTTTGCAGCTCCTTTAGGGTTATCTTTGGTCTCTTTGTTGCCTCTCTGATTAATGCCCTCCTTGCCTGGTCCATGAGTTTTGGTGGGCGGCCCTCTCTTGCCAGGTTTGTTGTGGTGCCATATTCTTTCCATTTTTTAATAATGGCTTTAATGGTGCTCCGTGGGATGTTCAAAGTTTCGGATATTTTTTTATAACCCAACCCTGATCTGTCCTTCTCCACAACTTTGTCCCTGACCTGTTTGGAGAGCTCCTTGGTCTTCATGGTGTTGCTTGCTTGGTGGTGCTCCTCGCTTAGTGGTGTTGCAGACTCTGGGGCCTTTCAGAACAGGTGTATATATACTGAGATCATGTGACACTTAGATTGCACACAGGTGGACTTTATTTAACTAATTGTGTGACTTCTGAAGGTAATTGGTTGCACCAGATCTTATTTAGAGGCTTAATAGCAAAGGGGGTGAATACATATGCACGCACCACTTTTCCGTTATTTATTTTTTATAATTTTTTTAAACAAGTTATTTTTTTCATTTCACTTCACCAATTTGGACTATTTTGTGTATGTCCATTACATGAAATCCAAATAAAAATCCATTTTAATTCCAGGTTGTAAGGCAACAAAATAGGAAAAATGCCAAGGGGGCTCAATACTTTTGCAAGCCACTGTATGCATTCAAATTCAATTGTGTTCGTTGTCCGTAGCTTATGCTTGCCCTACCATAACCCCACCGCTACCATGGGGTGACATCGGCAAACCGCTCACCCACACGACGCCATACACACTGTCTGCCATCTACCCGGTACAGCTGAAACCGGGATTCATCCGTGAAGAGCACACTTCTCCAGTGTGCCAGTGTCAATTGAAGGTGAGCATTTGCCCACTGAAGTTGGTTATGACGCCGAACTGCAGTCAGGTCAAGACCCTAGTGAGGAAGACGAGCACGCAGATGAGCTTCCCTGAGACGGTTTCTGACAGTTTGTGCAGAAATTCTTTGGTTGTGCAAACCCACAGTTTCATCAGCTGTCCGAGTGGCTGGTCTCAGACGATCCCGCTGGTGAAGAAGCCGGATGTGGAGGTCCTGGGCTGGTGTAGTTACACATGGTCTGCAGTTGTGAGGCCGGTTGGATGTACTGCCAAATTCTCTAAAACAACGTTGGAGGCGGCTTATGGTAGAGAAATGAACATTCTGTTCTCTGGCAGCAGCTCTGGTGGACATTCCTGCAGTCAGCATGCCAATTGCACGCTCCCTCAAAACTTGAGACATCTGTGGCATTGTGTTGTGTGACAAAACTGCACATTTTAGAGTGGCCTTTTATTGTCCCCAGCACAAGGCGCACCTGTGTAATGATCATGCTGTTTAATCTGCTTCTTGATATGCCACACCTGTCAGGTGGATGGATTATCTTGGCAAAGATGTAAACAAATTTGTGCACAAAATTTAAGAGAAATAAGCTTTTTGTGCGTATGGAAAATTTCTGGGATCTTTTATTTCAGCTCATTAAACATGGGACCAACACTTTACATGTTGTGTTTATATTTTTGTTCAGTGTAGTAAAAACGAATGAATGATAATAAATGTTTAAATTATTGTATTTTTATTTTTTCATTCTCATAAAAAATCATTTAGGAACCCTGTAGCATATTTCAGTATTTTTGCATGTATTCCTCTATGATTTGCACTAGAGAATTCCACAGGGAAAGTACACATTTAAGTACATTCTAGCACCTGATTTACTTCCCCCCCTTTTTTTAAATCTACAGATAAGATGATCCGGAGTGGAGGACTTGGATTAATGACATCAGCCCCTCCAGCAAAACAGGCTTCTAGAGTTGCTCCAGGTAGGGCCCTATGGGAGAGGGAGTATGGGGAGGGGTTATGTTTACAACAGGAAGAGATTGCAGGTGCACTAGGGAGGCCTGTCTCCCTCAACACTCTTGGGTAACAGGATTGCATTTTTCATAGATGCAGTTAAAGTATGTAGTCCAGCTGTAAATTTGATTTTTTGAAGTAAACAAGTATCAAATTAACAACTTTTATATCATTTAATGTGGCGATATATTCAGATATGGAATAATCATACAGAGAACTTTCAAATGTACAGACAACTCATTGCTGTTTCTCATTCTTTTGTTCTCAGATTGGCTGGTTATAGTAGCTGTAGTGGCTGCTAGTTTAATAATAGTCCTTGTGTGTGCAGTTATCTCATCCAAAAAGAGGTAAGCATTAAGACATTTATTATTGTATTTCACGGGGCGTGAGCTGGGGGGTGAGGATAGGGCAGAAGAAGCAAAAGGGAGCGGTAAGTAGAACAGAGTGCCAGCTAGAAAGGACCGGACCTAGGATAGAAGAGCAGGCGAGGCCCTCTCTAGTAGCAGACCAGCGAAGCTGGACATGGAAGCTAGGATAGAAGGTGGTCACTGACTGAGGGCGGCGATGCCGACATGAGCCCAGGGGCTAAGGACCCAGCAACCAAAGAGAGGATACAGAAAGTGGTCACTGACTGAGAGCGGCGATGCCGACACGACCCAGGGGCGAAGGACCCAACAACCAAAAACACATATGAGGGTTATGACTCGGGGAGCCGCCCCTCGAAGGAAGACGGTCCCAGAAGACTGGGACACGAAAGGAGATAGAGAGGGATAGGTACCCAGCGTCTGAGATTTCTGTAAAGGGGCACTCGTTAGACCCCCAATTGGTCGAGACTTCACGCTGCCTGGGACCTGAGATAAGAACTGAGACAGAGTATAGAACAAAGCCTTGAGTGAGGCAAGATAAGTGCAGGAGCTGCGAAAGAACAGAGTGTGGCCAGGGGTCCGCTCTGACTCACATGGTGAGAAACCCCCTGAAGGTCAAGGGACGCTGAAGCCTGCCCTGAGGTCTGGGAAGTGAGATCACTTGCCCCCCAGAGACGACCGATGTGAAGACATGTATGAAAAGGTGGAGTAGGGAAGGAGGAGGAAAACAAAACGCTAGACAGCGAAGATGCAAGTGATCAGGGCTTAAATAGAAAATAGGTACTAATTGACAGGAAATTGGAAGCCCCCTGCTGCACGCCCCCTGAACCACTCTGGCTAACATTAAAAGATTAAATAAGCTTTCTTCAAATCAAATTGTAAAGTTGGTGCAGAAACTATTTCCATATGCAGATACAGTATTAGTGCTAGTTGTGTTCCGCCTTATAAGGAGAATGGAAGTGTGTGTTTAATGGTATTACAAGGAGAATGAAAGTGTGTGTGTGTAATGGTATTATGGGGCAAATAGCACCGCTGTATAACAGGTGCACTTAGAAACCTATTATAAATCATTAAATAAATTTAAAAAATAAATAAATAAGTAAACATTTTATATAGAACCTGTTGTGCAAGATCTACAGTCTCCTCAAAATTCGAAGTATATGGGAACGGGAATGGAACTACAACTACGCTTTGAGGGTGGCTTCCATTAGAAGCTAGTCAGCTGGCATGAATGGAAGATATTACATCAAGGGTAGAGATTTATGAGAAGCAGGTAGCTGCAGGCCAGGATCTGATCAAATATAATAACCCTAGTATTAAAAATAATAATAATACATTAAACGCTATGAAAACTAGGTGTGTCTAATTCCCTGCTTGTTTTGGGATTTAGTTACAGATTTAGTTGAATACCCTTTTTCTTTGCTTTGTTAATTCGACTCCACATATAAAGAATATGTCTGTTGGGGTGTAAGTTATAGATTGTGGGGGTAGTTTCTATTCTTCACTCGGGATGACATTTGTCTATACTGCATACTGTACCACCGTTGATTCTGGGTGAAGATCTCCTAATAGGTGGTCTAGAGCAAGTTTAAACAAATAGAATTGTTTGTATCTGTTTCTAAATTCAATTTTCCCCTAGAGCAGGTGTTCTTTTACCTGTAATAAATAGTGCATTGCTGTTTCTTTGCTTCAGGTGGTGTGGGAAGAAGAAAACTCTCGTGATCAATGGGAATGCTGGTGAGAAGGGGGGGAAGGAGCAGGAGATGGTGCAGCTGATGAATAAGGAGAAAATCCGGCAGAATGGTGCAGCCAGCGAGGAGTTCACCATCATCACCCTGGAGGAGCCAGCCGAGAAACGCAGTTAGCATAAGGGCGACTACACCACATCACACAGCAGCACGGAGGGAGGGAGCACCTCAGGGGCAAGGGAGGGGTGCAGTACAATCTGGAGTTAACAGCAATTCATTGAAGACAGAGCCAGCTAACTATTATTAACTCAGCGCACAAAGCAGAGGCGTTGAGCACCAATTACACGTGAGATCTTTTCAATGATTTTTGAGCCACTGTTATGAAACTCAGTCCTTCAGGTTTATTCCTTAGTATGGATTACCAATTGGCAATTTGGTGAGCAATGTAAATGTACCATTGTAAGATGGATCACCTGCATTATGAAAAGAGAACTGCACCTTTGTGGAGAAGTCCGATCTCCTCTGTGGACACAATCCCGTACACTGTTTTTGCAGAATACCATAGCAGGTGAAAAGAAACTCTGTCCAGTTCTCAAATTGAAATTCCTGTATCCTTATAAACAGGAGGTTTAGATCCCTGTTAATGAATTCCTGCATCTCAGTCCAGCATTCTCATCTTTATTAATAACTGTAATATAAATAACTCTGTGCCATTTTGTATCACAGCAAGATATTCAATATGAAAGACTGAACATATCAGACAAGAGAAGAGCTGTTTTCCTGCTGCCAAAACTATTGTCTTTTTTTGTTTATCTCCTTGTTTGGGGGATTGTTTTTCTTTTTGGTTTGTTTCCCTATATTGAAAAGAGATTTCTTTTGTATTGCTGTTAAAAAAAATAAAATAAATAAAATAAAGGGCATTATGCTATTTTTGTAGCTGTCACTAATATTTTGGTAAATGTTCATATTTTTGGTAATGATACCAAATGAGTGTAATATAATGTTATATTATTTGAAATGCAGCTTTATTCTCAAAGCTTTGCACTATTTGCTTTTATATTGCTGTTTGCAAATGTCTGGATGGATAGTAAAGATAGTGGTTTCTTTCTGATGGCTATAAGAACATAAAGAAATTCTAGAACAAGAAAAGATCATTTGGACCACCTATGCTTGCTCGCTTTGGTGCCAGCGTGGTTTGTTAGCACTCAAGAGAGGAGAAACAAAAAAAGCCCTAACCATGTTAGTAGGGGAAATGAAACCTCTGAGAATCCGAGGCAAAACGGACAGCCCTTCCTCCACACTACTAGCTAAAGGTCTTATTGTGGCCAGAGAGAGGGTTATACAACAGGAGACACATGTTCTATAAGTTCCAGTTATCTTACCACATCTTTTAATAGACCGTAATGTCTCCAGCAACACAGAGCAAATATTACTGTTACTTTCTTGTATGATGTGTTTTATTGTTAAAAGAGGTATTAATATAAAATACATACATGTCTTACAGAACACTACATTTTTTACAAGATCGCTGTGTCCCTTTTTAATCTCACATCATAAATCAACCGCACAATTCGTGTCAACTTATAGGCAACGCTCAGCAGGAGAAAAAAAAAAAAAAGGTCTTCTAAGGATTGCAGTGTATCCAGATCTCACTCCTTCCTGCAATGATGCTGGTTTTCTGTTCACACAATACACCACTCATTTCAATCAGAGCACCAGCTTTGCTGCAGGAGGACAACAGCAAAGCTACATAATATGTTTCTTGTAAACACTGCTGGAGTTTGGGTTACACTTCCAGCCAGATCAGAATTCTGTAAGTCGTTAAATTATCATCCTGAGTTGTTCCTCATTAATTTAGTAACATTACCAGTAGTATTTTACTTTTTGAAATATCGTGCAAATTTGACACTGGAGGTAAAAGCTTTGATAAATGGCTAATTCATTATACAGTCCTATATCACATCGCACATGTTTTTTCTAGATTGTTCAGATGTAGAAAATGTTTTCATTTGATTAATTTCGGACAGGATTCCTCAATTAGTACAGGGTCATTACATTTTAAAGTCAGCTCTAGGTGGGTAGGTATGTATTTAAATGCTAACACAACACAGAAAAATAGGGGCAACTCTTCGGACCCCTTGCTCATGGTCAAATCTAAACAAAGGGGGCACTTGCAACATTGGCATTGGAATCTATGGGAGGATTACGCATTTAATAATTGTGGCCTCGGAGGCATGAAATGCGAAAGAAGAGAAGTAGTTACTGTTATTTTTGTCTTGCACAGCATCACATAATTACTGGCTACCCCCACAATCAGTCACCTACTTGAAATGTAAGTATTGTTTTTTTAAAAAGGGACAAAAGTGTTTGTTGTACAGGAGTTTAAATAAAGTGTTGGGCTTATATTGTGTTTTGTGTTTTATGGGGAGACTACAGCTTCAAAAAGGAACCAGTGAATCCTGGGGGAGGCCTGATGGTTGTCATGGTGCCCAATAACTCAGAAAAGAGGGGAGATGTTGTGCATATAGAAAACCAACATATAGAATGTGAATTAAGAGTTTATTCAAGAACAAAATGTACTGGGTAAGTTTTTCCAAGTTTGTCACATTCAAAATATGGGCAGAATGAACAGAACCAGATAAACAAATCTGATAATGAGAGCTGTGACAGGGCACAAGCAGTGTGGTATTGCTGTTCTTCCAAATGCACGTGCAGACTATGGCTGGGATTTAATTGATTAATTAATGATTAATTAAGCCCAGCCACAGGTGTATGTAAGGAGCAGTCTCTCCACTGGTGGGAGATGAACCCAGGGCAAGGAGCACAGCACAGCAGAGAAAGGATTTCCTTTTTCCTCTTCTTCATGGACTGAACACAGGTAAGTACCTCCAGAACATCAAGAGACAATTACCTGCCAGCCCAGCCTCTACTGCTATGCCTGCCTACAAGCATCCATCTTGTTAAGTACCTTGCTCTACATGGAAGATTGTGTAAATAGTTGTAACATACTGTATTACTTTAATTTGGCGCCACATTTATTTTAAATTGATCAAAATGACTGCAGCCCTTAAACCAGGGTGGCGATTATACAAGAACGTCCTTTATTAATAATACTATGCTTTACAAACGCTGCAATATTAAATTGCATGATTTAAGGTATTTTATAAACAGTGCCGTGAGAGGCTCCGATCTGAAGCACTGTACTTTTGTGCGAAAGCCTGCTTAATTTTTGCAGAAGCCAGGACACAGTTATGCTCTGTATCAATCCTTCTTTTTTGCCAAAGACTGTCTTGGCATTTCAAGTCAACCAGTCTGTGGAATTGGAGGCTTTCCATCCACCTCCTTTCCAGTCTGACAGAGCGACAGCTCCATAAGCTCTGTCCTGTGCAGGCCTGAGCGTGTTATGTTGACAGGACGAAAAGTTGGAGGCAGCCAGAACCATTTTTTGTCTGTATGAGGTCCCATGGTCAAGCCTTGTCTAAACAGAGGCTGTCCAAATAGATAGCACATACAGTCAGGATTGCCTAGGAGTGAGCCAACTTGCCTACTCCAGAAAAGCTCACTGCCCATTCCACCAGGGGCATGACAACTTTGTGGACTTTTTCCCAGGGTGCATCTCTCAATGATGTGGCAGTGGTGTGGGTTACTCCCTATACCTTTACTAGATTCTACAGGCTTAATGTCATGGATCCTCAAAACCCCGGTTTTGTAACTACAGCTTTAAGCGCGTCTTCCCAATTGACCCTTACAACATAGGCATAGAGGTGTTGGACAATGGTTTGACATGCTGCTTTGGGAAAATAAAATTGTCTAATTATGTCTTCCTTCTGCTGTCTTCAGCTTCCTTTTTCTCCATAAATTCTGTTTTGGATTGTTCAATCTATTTATGACCCTGTTCCAACTGAGCTAGTATCGTTACTTATTAAAATATAATCATTCTGGCTATTTTGAGGAGTAGCAGCTCCTGAACCTTATTGGCAGTGTCCACTGGTTTTGTGGTTAACTGGCATCATCATTTTGGGGAGTGCAGCTATCGTGTCCATGGATTCCCTATAGTCAGCCTCTCCACTAATCAGCAAGCTAAATTATGGGCATGGGTACCTCAAAGGACAAGGCTTGTCTAAGCTTTTATAAATGTTGTTCTTGAACCTACTTTTCTGTGTAAACTACCTGCAACACCCCCTGCTCCTAAAAAACCTGTGATAGTTTGGGTCAACTGTCGCTATAGTAATTTCAATTACATTATTCCATGTATTTACTATTTTTGTTTTAGCCAGAGTTCTATATAAAACAATGGAAGAATATAATGTGCGATTTTTGTAATGATAGAACCAATATGCATGTTAAAATGAGCAGAATGTTTGGAGTGCAAGATTAAAAGGACTTTCTATAGAGTATGTGTTTGCACTTGTTGAAGTTTATTGCTCAGCAATTTGGATTGGACTCGTGAGCTACTGGGTGTGTTGTACAATAAGCAATACTTTAAGCACATCTCAGAAATTAAGTAGAGAGGGAAGGAGACATTTCTTCACACATAAAGTGGTTAGAGTATGGAATTTTCTGCCCAGTCATGTTGTTGATGCTGCATCAGTTGGATTTTGTAAGACCAAACTTGAAAAAGTTTTAAGACCAATCAGATACTAGGGACTGGATGGGCTGAATGCCCTCCTCTCAGTCATACTTTTTTCTTTGTTTTGCCAACTTTGGCTGCTCAATCATGATTGATTCATTGGCGTTGAATAAAATATGTAATATGCATTTAACCTACAGTGCCCATGGTACAGTAAGGATCTTTGGGCTATGAAGAAAGCAGGTTTAAAGACTGAACTTTGAAAAAGGGATTGTAGGATTGTTTGCACCATCGCGCATGAAATCAATTTTAGGAGGTATTCTGACTATCAGATGTTTCTCTGACATGACTGGAGTTGACCGTGGTCACCCCCAGTCCACAATCTAACCAACGCTTCACCTGGAAGGTAAATCAACCCCAATGAGAATTCAACTGAAAAAGGAGATTCCTGAACATCAGTATCAGAGCCTAGTTTCTTTGAACAGTGAGCAGCAGGGACTTTAATGCTAACAGTACCCAAATCCGTTAAAGCATAACATGTAGTTTACTCAGTCTGGGTTTTTTGCCTGTTTTTAAGAAAACCCTTTCATCATCTGGATCCATTTGTGATTCAAGTCCAGTGTTTGGCTGCTGCCTAAATAATAATAACAAAAAAAAACAAAAAAAAAACAAAACAAAACAAAAAACTGTTATTGAGAACCAACTTCTGCAGCGATTTTTCCTGGCAGGATTTCTAGACTTTGTTTTAGAAGTAGTAAAAGAACATTGTTTGAGAATTATTCAGTGACAGATGTTTCCACTACAAGTTGAAAAAGACATTGAGTGTTTACTAGTTTTGGACAGATTTCATTTATCCAAGATGTAGGTTTTTTCAATGATGCTCATGTGGTTTCTACATTATAGGTCTCTGGTTTGAGGGCTGTGTGTGTTAGGTGCCATTTTCATAAATTGTACGATAAATCAATAGACCCAAAACAGAGTTAGTTATGAATCAACATTTATTAGTTTCCATAGTATGTACACCAAAGGTATAACACGTAGTGATATGTACTGTATGAACAGTGTTTTTAACCTGTCTGGTATAGAAAGGATTGCTTGCGGATGTGTTTATTTTTTACATCAGTATTACAGCTACACAAAATAGGAAATTCAGAAAACAGATCATTATAGTATTTCAAACCTGAAGTGAGAAAAGTTTCTAAATACTAGTGCTACACTACTCTAACACTGTAGAAAATAGACGTGTACGTTAACTGACTCATCATATAAACATTGTGTCTACAAATACTTGCATGTGTTCAAACTGATACTTTTTTAAAAGTAATAGAAAAAAGCCGAATTTAACAGAATCAGATTTCAGCTGGAATACACTCAGGATATGCCACCCTGGCTGATTTTTATTTTTATGTAAGTAACAGTACATAAAAGCGGTTTTAATGCCCTGAATTAATTTATCAAGATGTAATAAATGAGATAGATTTTGCTACATTCAACAGATTTGAGGCAGATATTACTAACTTTCTAAAGCTGGTGGGAAGTTTAGATAAATTAATTCAAGGCAAAAAACAGCAGCATTTCATTTTTGTGTCTTTCGTGAATCTATAACTACAGTTCAGTTTTATGTTTCACAGGCAGTTTTCCCAATCGCACCAGGCACTGTCTGAAGATCTGAGGGAGAATTTTAGACAGGCATTGCCACGGTCACCTCAGAGGGGTCCTCAAATAAAATAAGCATTTAATAATGAAAAACCTGTTAATTTAATTAAATGTGACTTTTTATTTTCCTAGACAGGCTTAAACTGTAAATCTAGTTACACCTCACAACAATACCCACATTTCACAAACTGACACAGAAGTCACATGACCCCACTTATATAGCAAAACTGAACCAGTATGCGTGTCTGAACTGAGACTCTTTCATCAGTGCCCATCTCTGGAAAATTCTGGATTGCAAAATTGAATACAATAAAATGAATGCATGCATGACTCAATTTCATGGAACAAACATTTTAAATGTTTACATAAGATACAAAAAATAGATATGGATATATTTGACTAGTACAGCTATACAAGACTGCTATGCAAAACAGTTACTCAAATGCAGGACACATCTTTTTTTTTTTCTTATTCTTTGACAGAGCACATGGGAGGAATATCTATTGCTTTACAAAATAGTCACACAAATTAAACTATCTCTATTCACCATTTCACAGAAATTAGACATTTTTTACCTACAGTTTCTACAAAGTGCAAGGAGACACTTTATCTCATGCTTCAGAAAGTGGTACAAATTACATTTAAACTCCAAGCTTTTCAGGACAATCAGTACTTTTACTTTGTAAATAAAAAGAATGTGTTTTTACACTCAGTGCCCATCTGGTGAATACCTGCTCTGTCACAACAAATAACAGCAAGGTAATTGTTTGAGAATAAAATGGAATTTAGCTCTATAGATTATTCACACAGTATCGTATCGCATCAGATTTATAGAAATGACTTGTATTTTTTCACATTTACATCAACATTTCTGTCTTTGTCAACTGAATGTACTCACACTGCAGCAGTGAGATTGTGAAAGGGAATGTTAAAAAAAATGTCAAAGATTTTCGAAAAGCATTTATCATCTATTCACAGAGATAGGAAAGAGCTACAACAGTATATAAACTGATTCTGATATATTGTTTATACATAGTAGAGTTCTGTATAGAACCAACTGTATATATTTTATACATGTATATATTTCTGTCTCTCTCTCTCTCTCTCTCTCTCTATATATATATATATAATGTATGTACATATTTAATGTACACATGTATACAGTATATATGAAATTTCATGTGCTTCTTAACATTGCCAGTAAATATTGCAGGTATAAATCTGAAAGGAATTGATTGTAACAACACGAATGCCCAATTCAATTCTGTTTTAAAAAAAGAATGATTATGGTAAAAAATACTAATCATCACACTGTCTGCACTGTTTGCAGTTATAATCTTCAAGGCAAGGTTGACATTGAGAAAAAAACAAACACAAATACAAACATCTGGTCCCATGGTTTTGCCATTTGGTTCTATTGAGAGAAAAGGATTGACCCCTTTTTCCTATAAGGAATGTACTCTGTTTTTTTAATCTTCATATCAAGTCAGTGTTCTCCTTTCCTGATTATCAGGCCTGTGGCGTATTGCCAACATCAGACATACACTGTGGTGCTTTGAGGAGACTCCCTCAGGGGAGCTAAGAACAGTCATGAGCTTTAGGATAACAGCCTGAGCATGTGTCCCTGCACCTAGGGATAATCTCCCTATTAAAAGGGTGGTTATCTATAAACAGCACAGGATAAAGTTTTCAATGTTTTCCTTTTTCCTGTATGCAAGGTTCTAAGGTTGGTAGGGGGCACTACAGTTTCGGTAGGTGGATATTCCCTCAACCCAGACTGTGAGCCAAGGATGCTGAACTGAGACAAATGCTTAGATTCGGCCAAAGTAATGGTGAATTTGGAATGTAAATCATGACCATTTCTCAGACAGTAGCTCTAGGGCAGTGTGCTTTTCAAAACTGAATTCCAGTTATCAGCAGAAGAATTATTTGGTGCCAACTTCAAACACCCACACCTTTTCTCAGGGAAATGCTCCTAGAAACAGACATGCATACAGTAGAAAATTTAAAAAAGGAAGCAAAATAGCGACAGCCTTTGAAAAAAATAAAATAAAAAATAAAATTATATATATATATCTGTGAGCCAAGGATGCTGGACTTTAAATACTCTGTACAATTCCAGAAAAAATGCTGTGTATTAATTTTTCAGAACACTTTTCTCAGTTCCTTGGCAACAGCTGTGACCAATTCTAAATCAAAGCAAAATCCAGTTTTAACGTAAACAGATTGTACCATATACACTGTTCAAAAAGCAGCATTTTTAATTAACCTCCTGGGATTTCAAAGATGTTAAAAACAAAGCATTATAATCAAACATGTAAGCCCCAAAAAAGAAGCTACTGATGTGGCATTTATAGCTGGAAAAGATTAGTTTAAAAAAAGCCCCTGCAATTAAGATAACCTATTTATTTGCATTTTATAGGAGATTTTTATATAAGATAATTGTCTTAATGGGTTGTGCAACAGTAGAAACTGGGCCATGTGTACAAACAAGCAAACAAACGCATTACGATCCAGTTAAACCAAACATAAAAGCATCTTTCCTTAAGAAGAAGGCAGGAGAGTCAAATCTCCCCGTTGTGTGCATTACAAACAGGCTTCGCGGATGAAGGCCATGCATATTGGTTTAGCTCCACCTTGATTCGAAAGTACACTTTGCTCAGTTAACGCTGGCCTTTTGTGCCTCCCAAAGTTAAAATCGAAAAGGAGAAGAGAAAATATGTTTAGTTATAATGCTCCCAGACTGATGAACTCATTGCCTTTTTCTATTGGAGATACACGGTTGGTCAATATTTTAAAGTCAAGATTAAAGACTTTGATATTTCAACTTGACTTACAAACATAATTGTTTCTATTTTATTTCTTTATATCTGTTTTTAGACATTGTGTTTTACCCATCATTCTTATTCAGTTCTAGTTTTCTTCAATAGTTTTTTGTTATTATTGATATCATTATTATTATTTCCTGTTATTTTGTGATTTTTACTTCTTGATACGGCATACTTTTGTTCTTTTTCACCAACATGTAAAACGCTTTGAGATACTGTGTTATGAAAGGCTCTATACAAATAAATGCAATTGAAATTGAGGTTTGAAATTAAAATTACAGTTGAACCCCAAAATATTCTCCATTTTCCAGGAAAATAGATCAAGCAGGAGTGGTTAATTTGTTCTTAATTTTGTGATCATTCTGACATTCCATATGCTAACAGTCTGGACAGTCAAAACTGCAAAAATCAGTTATTTGGGGAACAAATATCATGAAGAACAAATATTCTTGTTAGTAGTACATATATAATATTTTGGATAGCAGATCATTGATCTTTCATTTTGCATGCATTTGAAGATGGGACAATGATATTTTCAGCGATACCAAGCTATTTTGTGAGCAAGCAGTCTGAATGGCCCACCGCAGTCATTTTGCATTTATTTTTTCTGTCTTAATAGTCTTGGAAGGTGATGAATATAGATATGAAACTGCACAGGAAAAATCTTAACATCCAAAAAGCAGAACAAAGTTTGTCATCTCCTAATGAGTAGTCGGTACAGTAAGAGATTCCTAAAATAATTATTAGTATATATTTACTTAATGAAGTTGCTTTAATCTGTGTTACACCTTTATGTGTTTTATATGATTCTGTTTTGCACTTTGACACAATCACTTCTTTAAAAAAACAAAACAAAAAAAACTAAAGCAGCCTGAAAGCCTTCTGGATACACGACAGAGAATCAGATAGAACGCTCATGCAATGCTGAGGAGCTAAGCCTACACTTGTTATGTTAAAGGTATAATTAAAACAGGCAACTGTAAAAAAAGGAGTATGTGAAATAGGAGAGGTGACACAATTGCTCAGTCCAATTAAATGTTTTTGGAATGTATAGTTATTGAGAAAGTGGCCATTGTTTTTTTTTTTTTTTTTTAGAGAAGAGTAAATAGCTTCAATTGCATTTGAATGGGTTGTTAATTTCCCCTTCATGTGGATCAGATCTGTTGCTCCTATAGGGACATTGAGAACAATCTTTACCAATGGCTCTACCCTACTTTAAAGCTAAATTCCCTCAAGACTTTGGACATTTTATTTGATTTCCTCATTTCAGAAAGTAGTATGAGTGGAATGCCAGATAGCAGTCCAAAGACAGGATGAACTTGGCTCAAATTTACTGGAGAAAACAAAGGGAAAGCTAATTTAAACTTGGAGCAACTAAATCACCCAATCACATCTTAATATGGTAAAAGAAAAAAAAAAATAGTCTTTAACATAGTGGTAAGGCGCTAAGGTTCTAGCAACCACTTACTCAATAACATTGGCTGCCATGTTTGGAAAAGTAAAGACAGTGCCAGCTATAAACATAGCTCTGCATTAAATATACACAGACCCTTGCTCATATAGTTATGCCATAACATAAAATGTCTTTCTAAACCATAACCCTACAATTGCATGTAATTCTTAATTAAGGACAACCCCTTTATTCCTTATTTTTTCCCTCGTGTAATACTATCGGTATACAGGAAGCTGGCTGCTTTATGAGAAAAGTGTTTTAATTGATAATATTGTCAGAACACCTTGAGGTAGAACTGATACTGCAGGGATGTTCACCTGAGTGCCTAAAGCGGGGATCACTGTCTTTTGATCCCCCAAAACAAACCCCTTAATCACTCCCTTATAAGTGTGGGTTCAATATCAGATTATATCTTCTTAATCTTATCTCCTAATCTACGCGTGTGTAGCTTCAGATTGAAGGAGTGATGAAGGGGTGGGGGAATGCTCCGAAAAGACAGGGAGAGAAGAAACGAGTACCATTCTAAGATTTTCCACAGATTTCTTTTTCTGCTTTGCCCACTTATTACCCTAAAGCTGAAAAGTTCTCCCCGCCCCTTTTGCTTGAAGCATGTGTGGCGAGCTGGCCCCTGGAAAACCACGAAAATAACTGTTTCTGATCTTCACAGCAGAGCCCAATGAAACAGGGTTTAAAGGCCTAATTCCCACCCAAGCCTGCTACAATCACAATGAATATGTGCTAGTTAAATAGTTAGTTCATGAATGGCTGAGATAATTAATAGAATTTTCAGCTAAAGTATTAAACCAATTGTTAGTTTGTTTGTTTTGTTTGTTGGTTCACCAGGAGGCAAGCTTCTGGAGCTCAGGATTAGCTGGAGCAGGGGCTTGTGTTCTTTATTTTTCATGTTTCCATGGTTCCTCCTCAACAAGTGTGTATTCAGCAGTGGAGCCATTTGTGGCCAGAGTGACCTGAAAGCAATTATTAGGGACATCGAACTCAATGACCAAGGCACTTTCAAAGACATGTTTCAACAGGTGTGGAGCAGAGAGACCTTGTTTTTCTTGTTCAGAGACAAAGATTATGGGTTGACAGAACACAGTTATATCACTCTTCAAAGTCTCTTTACAATCACTGATGCCAATGGAAAGGGAAGATAGGCTTCAACAAATTCTTTTTTTTTTTTAAATAATTCATTATATTAAGTAATTTTCCTACAGTGTGCATCAATAAATGATTAAAATAAATATAAAATACTGATTAAATAAATAAATATCAATAAATAAATACTGTAACTACATAAACGGGTCCCTTAAGAAAACAGTATCTCTGCTCCATTGTATACAAGTACATACCACTACTTGACAACTGAACTTGATGACAATCATTACAATACATGCTCACAGCCTCTTGGCTAAAACTTTAAAAAGAACACATGACTGGTATTGCATGAAAATATATTAAAAAAGAGAGTTTCATTTTCTTTGTTTCTAAATAATAAAACCTTTTGTGATATATTGCATGCATTATAACATATCTGAATGTCAGCTTCACAATACCAACTCTCTCAAAATTAAAACAAGCAAATGTACAGAAAATAAAAACAAACAGTGCATCATGAAATAGCAATCTTTATGCCTCCCAATCACATTTGTCAACATATTAGAAAGAGAAAGCTTATTTAGTGAGTAGAGAGAACTCATGCTATTGTGCCACCAATAAATCTTAACCAAGCCATGACTGCTAGAAACGGCGGTTCCCAGTTTACCTTATTACTGGACTTTATTTTGAATCCTTCCTGTTTTTAAGTTAAAGTATTTTGCATTTTACTACAGGACTTAAATTCTGACTTGAAACTAGATGGGTTATTTTAAAAGGAAAGTAGTGGGGTTTACCATTGAGTAAGTGTGTTTCAGTTCTATTTTCAAAAGACAGTAAGTTGTAAGGTTACACAGATGGTTTTCTGTTCAAATGTATGCTACATTAGAAGTAGTTTCTGACGTAACGTCATTCTTTCAGGTAACTACATTCTATTCAAAATTTAGTAAAGACAATGGACACATCATTTTACACCATCTCATATGAAAATGTAAATAATTACGATATATATATATATATATATATATATATATATATATATATATATATATATATATATATATATATATATGATTTTCAATAATTAAAAATCTAATTTCTCTGTTTTAAAGAGAGAACAAAGAAGGCAGCATCACCCTGACCCCGCAAAAAACTCATTTATTGGTTTAGAACTACAACTGTTGACCTTTGGGAGCTTCTCGATTCCCACACTGCCAAAAGCCATGCAATACAGTTTTTAAGTACTAAGCATTTCTATGCCACCGGTTTGACACCAGGTGTCTAGTGGCAAAAAGAAGCACTGAAGCTGTCCTGGAATAAATAATGGTGCATTAAAAACAGGTACTTTTACTAAACATTAGGGTTAAACACAATGAAATACCATTAAAGTAGTTAAAATACACACACTAACAAATGGTTACTAGCACTTGAAGTATACTGGTCTTATAATAACTGTTTTCAGGGGCGTGCCGTCAGGGCCTTCAGAGTATTCTCTCTTGACCAGAGAGCGCCAGCTAAACTGTCAACATCACTCAATTTACTGTGCTTGCTTATATGCTGAGAAACATACTCTAATATTTGTCTGAAGGGCCTGCAATGCCATCAACCAATAGATCTGCATTTTCTCCGCTGCAGTCCAAGAATAAGTGAGTGGAGGCAGGACATAAACAGTTGAAGGTATTCTCTGCCTCAACTGAAGGTCTTATGTAAGTTTAACCAATGGGAGAGTCAAAGATCTGCCCCATGTTATGCAGGTGTCCAATCATGAGTGAGCAGAGGCGGGACATAAACCATTGAAGGTATTCTCCATTTCAGTTGAAGGTCGGAAGTTTAACCAATGGGAAAGTCAAAGATTTGCCCTGGTTTTGCAGCTGACCAATCATTAGTGAGCAGAGGCGAACATAAATATGATAGGGTAAGCTGTGTAAGAATAGTTGAATTTCGCGTGATATTGTTATTGAGAATTATATTGAGAATTTCAAAGTAATATTTCGGATTACATCATAGTCGATTTGGTTCTAAATCAAATTTAAAGAACTTTCTCAGAAAAATTGGAGATTGTTAAAAAAGGGAGGCATACACCACAAATATCCAAAATGACACAGGAAGTGAAGGGATATACTTGCCACTTCCAAAATTCAAATTATGAAAGGTATCTGTGGCTTACCAGTACTAGTACCGGTCTTTTGTTCAGTACAGAATAGGCAGTATGGAACAGCACTCGCTACAACAATCTAGGATGTCTAACAAAGTCAGCACAAAACCACAAGCATTCCCAAGCTCACTTGCGAGCCACTGTAACACTCAAAACTCTTGGACAAACTGGATGAGCAGAAGTATAGGGATACAATACATCACAATGAGCAAGTAAAAAAGGATCGTGAGGTTCTTAAAAGCTTGATTGATTCTGTTGTTTACCATTACAAGCAAGAATTGGCATTCAGAGGACACGATGAATTCCTCAAATAGAGGTCTGTGACAGAGAGCGAATGAATCCAAATCAACAATCTCCCTCTCGACCAGTGAGGGCACTGTACAACAGGAGCTGCGGGCTTCCTACTGAATGGTTGGGCAGTTCATCCCAGGGACAGTCGGGAGCCGGCCATTCAGGAAGAGGGCGGCGTTACGGTACCTGGAGTCATCGCCCTAGTACGGTGAGCGAAGTTTCAGTCATGAATTGGAGGAGACGTGATTGAACTAGCTATCGGAGGGGGCGGGGCTTAGGGTACTTTAGGGGGACGTGACGCCGTAATTGGCTCCTTTGTTGTGGTTAATGGGAGGAGACAAGGACAGAACCTTGAATGAAGTGTGGGTTCATTGAGAAGTGTTGTGTTTGTTTTGCCAGACAGCTGATACGAAGCTGGAGCTGCAGCGAGAAGCCCAGATCTGAACGCGCACGAGCACCAGCAATCAGAGCACCACTCCTGCACCAGAGCACCAAGTTTGGAGACGTGTTTTTGTGTTTATTATTTCGGGACTGCAACCCCTTTGTTTTGTAGCTGGCAATACCCATTGCTGGGTAGAGCCAGCTTTATTATTTGAAACCCGGTTTAAAAAGGGCATTAAAAGAAACCTGACCGGTAAACTTTGTGTTTGTCCTTTGTTGGAGCACCTCAAATCACCTATACACCGGAGCACTACAAATCACTTTGCCACAAGGTCATTATGTGGAATTATTTTCTCAGATTTTTGACTACTACAGCATGTTAAGTAATCACTTGTCAACAGCCATAGTATTCTCGGGTGCCTCTAAAAAGATTCAGAATGAGGGTAGGCATGCGGGTGTTGACTCTGCTGCCCCAGTAGATTTTGTCACGGCACACCACTGGTTGTTTTGCACTTCACTGTTTCCTCATAATAAATCTAAAAGTAATTCATAATCTGCGAGTGTACAAAAAATACTAAAAAAACAGTAGCTTCTTTTTAAGACACCTTCCAGACCACATTGTAAAATACAAATGTCATAACTAGAATGTAACTAGAAAACAGGTGCTTTATGTACACCCATGTTTGTGAAACTCTGTGTTAACAGTATATACTGTCAGCGTTGCAGATAAGCTGCATACTGGGTATTTCACGAGTTGAAAAAATATTTATTATGCATGATATTTAAATTTAATGTGTAAAGAATACACACGGCAACTTTGTTGGTTCCTGGCGTCTAGAGAATGGATCATAGAAATTCCGGGGCAGCTAATTGTAGGGAATTGTCTGGGAATGGCCAGATTCTTGACACTTAGTTCCCCTCAACCTAATCTACCAATTTTCCTATCTGTCAGCAGTGTGTATCATGGTCCAGTTCAAGGGTATAAATAAGTAGATCACTGGCTACCACCATGAATAGATGGGGTCCCTAAAGACTGGAAGCTTGCAAATGTTGTTACATTATTTAAAAAGGGGGATAAATAAAATGATGTAAGCAATATTAGGAGGTAAGTTTGAAGACAATTATATAGCAACGGTATTATAGGGGATAGCCATCATGAGTTCAGAAGAGGCAAGTCATGCTTAACATACTTGACATTTTTGAGGATGTTACAGCTAATTTAGATGATGGCAAGACTTATGACATCATTTATCTTGATTTTCAAAAGCCTTTCACAAAGTCTCCCATGAAAGACTTATAAGTAAATTAAAATCATCAAGATTACAGGGGAGGTCATGTAATTGGATACAGAACTGGTTAAAAAACAATAATTGTGAAAGGTGTAAAATCAGATTGGGGTGGTGTACTTAGTGGGGTACCACAAGGGTCTGTACTTGGACCCTTACTGTTCATCATTTATATGAATGACTTGGACCAAGAGACACATGGCAAGATTGTCAGATTTGCAGATGATACCAAAAGCTAAAGGTATTTGGTCCTTCTCTGTAATTGGGAAAACTTGTGGCAAATTAATTTTAATGTAAAGAAATGTACGGTATTGTATATTGGGCGTAAAAATCCATGTTATAAAATGAACGGGATAGAAATAGGGGACGAAGACTTTGAAAAGATCTCTGGTTATAGTGGAGTCATCAGTAAAAGCATCTCGCCAGTGTGGTGAGGCAATCAAAAAGGTTAATAGAATGTTAGGCTATATTGCAACAAGCGTGGAATAGAAGTCTAGAGAGGTATTGCTATGTATTACACAATGCATTAGTTAGACCCCCATCCCACAAAAAAAAGACTCAAGAAGGTACAGATAAGGGCAAATAGGCTGATCCCAGGACTTAATGACATGAGCTATGAGGACAGGTTAAAATAATTAAATATCTTCAGCCTAGAAAAAAGAAGGGAATGAGGGGACTTGATTGAAGTCTTTAAAGTTATAAATGGTATAGATAAAGTTAACCCAAGACTCAAATTTAGCGGAGAGAGAAGAACACAAGGGCATAAGTGGAAGCTGATTAAAAGTTTAGAGAAGGTAGGGAGCACTTCTTTTTTTTTTTTTTTTTATAAATGTATGGAATAGCCCACCAGGTGAAGTAGTAGTATCTACAACACTGAGAATTAGTTGTTGTAAATTAGTTCTCCCCAGTTAATTGTGTGCTAACAAGGGATGAGCACTGACGGGCCGAATTCCTCTATTTTACTTTAGTGGAAGATAGGTACCACAATTCACCTGTAGCATGTGCACGTTATCGAGTAAGCACTTTCTCTGACCAAAATAAATATTAATTAGGGTGCAGACTGCCTTCTTACATGATAGTAATGTAAAACGACTTTCTTCAAAGTAATACTGCTCTACTATGTTCTGAAATTCGATATGTAACTGGGAAACTGATTCTTTCATGTGCGGCAAGTCCCACTTAAACAATGAAAACTACTCTTCTTCAAAATAACCCCCTCAAAGTGAAGCATACAAACAATTTGTCAAAACATTTGTTTTCTTGATTTGTACCTTACATGAGAACATCAGAAAATGTACGAGCGAGAGGAGGCCGTTTGGCTCCTCTAAGCTTGTCCAGTTTAGTATCTGACTCTTTTCAAAACTTTGTGAAGTTGGGTCTTAAAAGATCAAAGTGATTATGACTCAACAATATGACTAGGTAACCCATTTCATACCCTTACCACTCCCTGTGTAAAGAAGGGTCTAATTTTTGCTTTTTTCACACTTATGCTTTCTTCCTAGGTGGATGAAGTGACATACTTTGGTTTCAACCTGGAGCCAAAGGCAGTAGTAATCTCAAGAAAGAAAAGTAACAAGAAGTCAAATCAAATTGGGGAAAACTGAAGCTACCCTGATTTGTGAAACACATTAGATGTTTAAACCCTGTAACTGAAGGGAATTTGTTTGTGAGAGCCTCTGTGATAATCCCTGTTGAATTGTTCTGTTGGATCCGTCATATTTCAGTGACGACCTCTTTCAGCTTCTGAAGGTACACAGATGAAGTGTTCTTGTACAGGTGTGTATCAGCTTCATACTAACTTAAATTTCACCATGATTTTTTACAAGTTTAAATCAATACATTTGTTCGAGTAGACTGTCTGAAATCTTGTGAAAATTGTACACGTTTGTAAATTCAGCAATTTGACTGAAAGGTGTACTCAAGAACATATAACGACCCCAAAACTATTGTAAAGTATACTTCAGAAACTTACTTTAGATCATTAGTAAACTCTTTGACCAAGTTTGAAAGTTATTTTATTCCATCTACCTTTTTAGCTTCACATAAGGCCAGTAAGCATGATATAGTACTGATTCTCATGAGGTTACTGAAACTCTGGGTGGCACAGAGACTGCTGTTCCATTCATAAATAAATGTATAATAAAAAAGTGACAGTTTTGTTTATATATATATATATACACACACACACACATATAGAGAGAGAGAGAGAGAGAGAGAGAGAGAGAGAGAGAGAGACAAACATGCAATAAAAAGGAGGAGGCATGCATCACTATAGTCTCTAAATCCATAAATGGGAAATGTACCTTGCACTCATCTACTACGGCAGAATTATGAGCTGCATAAACACACTGGTTGGAGTTGTTTTCCTGGTGGTTCTTGAGGTCATCATACAGCGCCTGTGTTTTGGTGAGCTCCATCGCTTCTGGGTGGCCATGCTGGGCATCAAGGCTATCCAGTTCTGCCTTGGATAAGTGGTAAACAATCCCAGCGCCGAATGAATCCCCTACCACGTTCACTGAGGTCCGCAGTCTGTCTCTGAGGGGACACACAAGCACAGGTATGGCGCATTGATCACCTTGGGCGCAGTGCTTTGGTGGCTTGGACTGCAATGGGGTGCAGGGGGTCTCACGATAAACTTTATAATTCAAAAATGGTTCAGGCATGAACATGACACAATGACAGTAATGAAAGTTATATCCATAGGACACCTTTTTTAAGATCGTGCCAAGGCAAAAGCATTTTTTTAGTGAGGAATTAAACAACAGTACCATGCTTCTTGCTTTGTTTAAACTGTTACAAACTGTATAGTTTTATTAATTTAGCTTTTGTTTAAAAATAAAGACCATACTGTTCCTTCCTTGTGATATTTATCATTTTAATGTGAGTTTGAAAATGTAGGAATGCATACACAGCACATGTTATGAGACACTATTGAGGAGCCTTGTATTATTATTATTATTATTATTATTATTATTATTATTATTATTATATTATTATTAATAATAATAATAATAATAATAATAATAATAATAATAATAATAATAATAATAATAATAATAATAATAATAATAATTTTCTCTTTTTGATCAGCTCCTTATAAAGGCTAGCTCACAATTAAGACCACATACAGATACTGCACCAATTAGAACACACTCTATTAATACCATTCTCTTTGTTGGTTGTAGAGGGAGAGGGGATTTCTAATGTATTATATTACATACAGGGCTTCTGATTTTCTTTAAAAAATAAATCGGTATATGGTCAATAAACACCGGAAAACACCGGAAAAACAGTGGCAATGGTTACTGAATAAACATTGACCAACTCTTTCCCATTAAAAAACAAAAACCTACTTAAAAAAAAACACAAACTAACTTTCCCAGTGCAGCTTCCTGACTTTTATCTATCATTGATTTGCTCTGAATACTTTAAACCCACCCAACTATCGAGTGGATGCACATTTTTATATTTCTAATGGAGACTTTGCTTGCGAGATTTGAAACGAAATTGCAATTAGGAATGGAGGCTTCTTCAGGGGGATTTAAAGCTGTATCAGAGTTAACATATGGATGATTTAAAACAGAATTGCAAATTGTGGCGAAATATAAAACAATGCCTACATACAAAACCCCAGAAGAATGTACCCGTGACCATAGGGATTTTGTTGTGGAAGACACAAAGGAAAGAAGTGTGCAAGTACTGTTGAGTTACTACGATACATATTTTGACAAAAAAAATGGCCAAGCATTTTGGAAAGCATCAGAAAATGAAATTAATAAAAACCAAAAAACAGAAGCCCTAATTATACAGTAATTGTTATTAATACTAATAGCAGGAAAATAAAGCCTTTTTCTGCCTTTTCAAGGACAGAAAATATATGCAGTTCAACTTCCAAAAGCTTTTTGTTTCAGAGCAAAATATGTACTTGTTAAAGCACAATTTTAGGACTCTTGAGTGCACACATGCATCTCGGTTTGCAACAGTAACATTTGTATGTGCTAATGACACAGGAATACAGTGTTACTTACAGAAACCAGTCGACAGCCACTAGAAGACTGATGTCCTGGGTAGGCAGCCCCACTGCTGTGAGGATCAGCAGCATGGTGACCAGTCCAGCACTGGGAATACTGGCTGCCCCCACGCTGGCCAGGGTTGCTGTCAAGCTGGGAGAATGCATATTATTCAGTTTAGTCTTGTTTAGTTATTTGCCAGTGCATTGCTATAACTCCAGAGGAAGTGCAAATATAACACACTATAACTTTCTTTAACCTACCATGTACTTCTTTCAGAACTGCATACACAAGGTGATATTGACAGGTAATATTATCTCATTAGCTATAACCCCTTTAATGACAGATATTTGTTAAATCTAGCTATGCAAAAATCTGCCTTTTTGCTTCTCACTGAAGATTTGTTGATCAACACTTGAACCAACAGGGCTGCATTATTTCTAGTTTGTATGCAGTAATATGAAAAGAATTGGAGCAGAAGTAGGCGTCTCACCTGACTGTTACAATCTGCCCTGCGTCCAAATGGATCCCGTTCATCTGTGCGATGAAGATGGCAGCCACAGCCTCGTACAGCGCAGTGCCGTCCATGTTGATGGTGGCTCCGACGGGCAGCACAAAGCGTGTCACACGCTTGTCGATTCCAAGATTTTCTTCCAGGCAGCGGAATGTGACTGGGAGGGTCCCGGCGCTGTCGATAGACAGAGGCAGAGTGAGGGAAGGCAATTCATTATGAGTAAGACTAGTTTGAGCCCTCTTTCAAACAAACAAACAAAACAATGCCAAGTCATTTCTCATAAATACTGTCATCTTACATTTTATATTCAAGTTTAAAAATCTGTAGCTTCAAAATTGGGTTACCACATAGTATTGCTTAACAAAGTGTGAAATGTAAGTGTATATTCATAGAATTTATACAATGGCAAGAACAGAGAGAAAAATCTCATTGGCTAAAAAATGTTCCAAGCTGTGCAGATATGCCTCCAAACCTGCCTGATTACCTTGACAACCAAGGACAGAGTTGAGGGGGGTGCCATTTTATTAGTCAAATAGCAAACTCAGGGTGATGAACACAATAACACACTCAGGGGTATATGTGCTAAGATGAGCCAGTTGCAGCGCAAACACACCACAAATTTGCATTGCTGTTGGAACAATTTCCAAAGTATACATTTTGTCGTATGTTAATAAAGAGAGCCGTAATATATTAATTTTAATATTTGTTGCATCATCTTAGCGAGATCTCTAGCACCATTTTTTGGAATAAATGTTCGTGCAACATTTCTTTTTAATAAATAATGAAAAGTAGTTTAATCCCATCAGATTCTATAGTGGGGCCCCCACCATCACCCCCAAATAAAAAATGTGTTTCTCTCAAAAAGCTTCTCATAATCCTACAGTAGCCCCTCACTAAACCATATATGTTTGTCTGACATAAGGAGGTGTCGTGTTTAATGAAATACAATAAAATCACTCTCAGACACACACACACACACACACACGCGTATAGCGCTCAATGTATTTTAAATGTATAAATCATTGCGCTGAAATAACACTAATGTGTTTTGGGTAGGCTACACATTACATTATGAAAAAATATATAAATCTGTACAGTATACAGTACAGCAGTAAAATCAAATGAATACCTAGCACACTTTGTTTTTTACTTTCGCCTGTAGCTAGAGTACCGTGACACAAAAGAAATCATGCTGCTGCATTTTACATATTGCAAATGCAAATAAATGATTGAAATTGAAACTTAATGATTTTAATGGTTTTTAATTATTATTATTATTAACTTGGCATACTTAGTAACCTAGACAATTAATACAAAACAGATCATGGTGCCGCATTGATAAGTTATGATACTTATAGGAGGACAGTCAATTCTCGTGTATATGCACTTCACGCGACCAGCAACAAATATTGCATTACACCACTAATTAGTATTATCACGAGTAGCCTATAAGCCAAGTGTATACTAGTTTTTATTTAAGTTAGTCAGGGTGTACAGTGCTAAATTGAGCACAATTACAAATCACCTGCACATTAATAAAATAGGTGCGTTTCCTATTCCTATACAGGTGTTCAGAATGAGGTGGAGGGGAAAACAGAAATGCCATAGCAATTTGTTTCAAGGCTTGTAAGTACACCCTGCTTTTAGGGAAGAATAGTTATTGGGATGTTCGCTTCAAAAATGCTTTCAAAAGTTCTTAACAAATTGATGCAATTGTAAGTGTTGCAATTGTCGGCATCTTCAGTACATCTCATTATAATATCTGAGAACCAGTAATCCCCCCCCCCCCCCCCCCCCCCCCGCCCTCTTTTGTGAATTTATGCAGGAACACCTATAATTACATATTCATCTAAGGATGACCCACAAAGCAAAACTGCTACCCCAAAGCATTTCCTAAAAGGTCGCTAACAGCATTGCGCATGTTTAGTACATTTCACATAGACTTTTGACTCATTTGCAACTAGTTTGCGACTATTGTGACAGCCACAACACTTTAGTACATTTAGGGTGATGAACACAGTAACACACTCAAAAAATAGTTCAAAAATTGGTTTCACCTCATGACGAACAACATCATAATTGAACATCTTTTTAAATTTTTTTTAAAATTGGCAATTATTTGATTAGTTTCTCCCAATTTGGCATATCCAATTATTTTTAGGCACAGCTCACTGCTACCACCCCCGCACTGACTTGAGAGTGGCGAAGACGAATACACAATTTTTTTTCACACTGCAGGCTCACCATGCAGCCACCTCAGACCTACAGCATGGGAGGACGATACAGCTCTGGGCAGCTTACTGGCCTGACCTCCAGGCTATGGGATGCATCCTGCACTCCACTCGCAGTGCCTTTACCAGATGCGCCACTCGGGAGCCCCATAATTTAACATCTTGTTGTGTGTTGAAGCTTTCATATTTCCATGTGATACATTTATCATAAAAACAAGAAATAAATATAACACAACACAGCCTAGAAATATTCCAAAGAGACCCTGGAACATACAGTGCAATTTAAGTAGAGTGATTGAGGTATATCCTGAGAGTAGACAACAGAAACAAAATGAATGCTGTTGTTATGAACAGGGTACCTGGAGGCAGTGCCCAGAGCAGTGATCCAGGCCTGGAAGATGCCCCCAAGGAAGGTGAATGGGTTTTTGCGCACAAAGACGAAGTAAATGAGTGGCAGGAAGATCAACCCATGGATGACAAGCCCCACGATGACAGTCACCATGTACATTCCCAGCTGACGAGCTACTACCTCCAGATCCTTGATAGAGATAATCTTCCCACAAATCAAGCAGGCGATACCCAGCGGAGAGTACCTGGGGAACAAAAGCAGCATTAACCATTGCTTTACATGTACTATCTTATGTTTGTTTAAGGGTTATTTCTGTTTATATATGAGAACATAAGACCATTCACAAACAAGAAGAGGTAATTTGACTCATTTAAGCCCCCCAGTTCTCAGAACTTTGTCAAGTTGGGTCTTAAAGGGACATAAAGTAGGAATGCTTGTAGCAATGTATGCTAAAGCAGCAATGTATACAAATGTACTAATGTATACTAATGCAGCAATGTATACGAATGTAGCACTGTATACTAATGCAGCAATGTATACTAATGCAGCAATGTATACTAATCCTATACTTTAACACAGTAAGCCATGGCAATGAATATCAACAACATATCAGAAACAGATCAAAGATATCTTTATAGACAGCTGGGATTTGTGTAGAGCCTTACTGACCACATGATCATGATGACCAGCTTCATGACAATCTCATTGAGGATGTTGAAGAATTCCAGCATGAGCTTGGCCTTCTCCCCCATCTTCCCCATGGCAATCCCAAAGGCAATGAAGAAGCCAATCACGCCTGTGGACACACACCAGGGAACCATCAACATCAACACACATCACAGGAGACAGCGAGGCACAGGCTCAGACTGCCCATCAACACACATCACAGGAGACAGCGAGGCGAGGGCTCAGACTCCCCATCAACACACATCACAGGGAGATAGTGAGGCGAGGGCTCAGACTCCCCATCAACACACATCACAGGGAAATAGCGAGGCAAGGGCACAGACTCCCCATCAACACACATCACAGGGAAATAGCGAGGCGAGGGCACAGACTCCCCATCAACACACATCACAGGGAGATAGTGAGGCGAGGGCACAGACTCCCCATCAACACACATCACAGGGAAATAGCGAGGCGAGGGCTCAGACTCCCCATCAACACACATCACAGGGAGATAGTGAGGCGAGGGCTCAGACTCCCCATCAACACACATCACAGGGAAATAGCGAGGCGAGGGCACAGACTCCCCATCAACACACATCACAGGGAAATAGCGAGGCGAGGGCACAGACTCCCCATCAACACACATCACAGGGAGATAGTGAGGCGAGGGCACAGACTCCCCATCAACACACATCACAGGGAGATAGTGAGGCGAGGGCTCAGACTCCCCATCAACACACATCACAGGGAAATAGCGAGGCGAGGGCACAGACTCCCCATCAACACACATCACAGGGAGATAGTGAGGCGAGGGCACAGACTCCCCATCAACACACATCACAGGGAAATAGCGAGGCGAGGGCACAGACTCCCCATCAACACACATCATAGGGAAATAGCGAGGCGAGGGCTCAGACTCCCCATCAACACACATCACAGGGAGATAGTGAGGCGAGGGCACAGACTCCCCATCAACACACATCACAGGGAGATAGTGAGGCGAGGGCACAGACTCCCCATCAACACACATCACAGGGAAATAGCGAGGCGAGGGTTCAGACTCCCCATCAACACACATCACAGGGAGATAGTGAGGCGAGGGCACAGACTCCCCATCAACACACATCACAGGGAAATAGCGAGGCGAGGGCACAGACTCCCCATCAACACACATCACAGGGAAATAGCGAGGCGAGGGCTCAGACTCCCCATCAACACACATCACAGGGAAATAGTGAGGCGAGGGCTCAGACTCCTCATCAACACACATCACAGGGAGATAGCGAGGCGAGGGCTCAGACTCCCCATCAACACACATCACAGGGAAATAGCGAGGCGAGGGCTCAGACTCCCCATCAACACACATCACAGGGAGATAGGAGAGGGCACAGACTCCCCATCAACACACATCACAGGGAGATAGTGAGGCGAGGGCTCAGACTTCTCATCAACACACATCACAGGGAGATAGCGAGGCGAGGGCACAGACTCCCCATCAACACACATCACAGGGAAATAGTGAGGCGAGGGCTCAGACTCCCCATCAACACACATCACAGGGAAATAGTGAGGCGAGGGCTCAGACTACTCATCAACACACATCACAGGGAGATAGTGAGGCGAGGGCAAAGACTCCCCATCAACACACATCATAGGGAAATAGCGAGGCGAGGGCACAGACTCCCCATCAACACACATCACAGGGAGATAGTGAGGCGCAGGCTCAGACAGCAAGGCTGCTGCATGTCAGCTGCTACAGTTACAACAATTAAGGAGTAGCAACTCTAAAAAAGGCAATAAAATAACCACATGGTACAAGTGATGCTGAATACTATACTTATAAGAGTGCTTTGGTGAGTCCCCTTTTAAAAGGCCACCAGCAATGTCTAAAAATCAGTTACTTAGATTTGCCAGCCCATCTTACCCAGCACATTCATTCCTCCTTTGAACTCCAATGATTTTTTGGTGATAAACACAGGATCAGGAGGGACCACAGTAGCATTCACTGCCTCCAGGAATGGGTCCATGGTGGAATTCCCTTCCTTCCCCATCTCTGCTGGCTCTGGGAACACCTGCACCTTCTTTGTGACCGTCTGGATCTGTGCAGGCAAGTAGAGAGACAAGAGCCAAGTTAGCAAGGCAGGGGAGTACTGTATACTGGGAGATAGGGGGAGATGTTTACTGGTATCTTCATCATTAATATTCCTTATCCAGAAACCTAAAACAAAAGTCTGATCAGCTCCAGGTTTTTTTTTTTTTTTTTTAACCTCAAAATGCTCCTATGACAAAAGACCCAGTCAATCTTGGGATACTCCCAGAGGCTGTGAGTATCCCAAAAGCAATGTGAGAGCCCCATGGAAGAGGTTAGGTCATTAGTCTACCTGCTGGAAGCAGGCTTGCACAAGGTTTTCTGGGAAGAGGTTCCTTATGAGATCAAAGAAGGCGTCCAGGCTGGAAACCTCATCATTCTCGCTGCCTTCGCCCAGACGTTCCTTCAGTTTGGGGTTCCCAGGATGTATGATCAAGACCAGGATCACCCCCAGTACAGCCGCAATGATGGTCGTTGACATGTAGTACACCATGGCTCTGGTGCCCAGACGCCCACTCGACTTGGCATCCAACCCAGCCAGGCCTGGTGTGAGGAGGTTAGGAGAACAAAGAAAAATAATTTAAAAAACAAACCAAAGTGTGCACTCACTATCAGAAGCACATTCTCACATATCCCTTATTTTATTGTTGACCTTTTGTTTTCTAAACATTATTTTCACTTTGGCTTTAAGCAAATTCTAATTATCTTGGTCCTTTTCTCTTCCTGTGTTACAGGTAATAGGAACCTACAGTATTTTACTCAACATAGAACATACTTGTACCCCTATCAAAAACTGCCACAGTCCAAGCACAGCAATGTGTTTTAAAGCAGGTTAGCATTGTAAAGCCCAGAGACATATGTGAAAGTATAGCACAAAATATGGCAAACCATAGTTTTCTATGGTAAATACACAGTATGGCCATGAGAAAACTACAAAATTATGGGTACGTTTAAAGTGGTAAACTATTATAAGGGTAAGCCTTAGATGGGGTCCTATTAGCTGTAAAACACTTAAACTTAATGGTTTTAGTACACCTCAATATTACTACATTTAAAGTGAAAAATGTAAGGAAAATAAATGTAATACACAGCATATTGTATGATGAAAACAACACCAAATTAAAAGTATTTTTTGCAATACTACAGTCCCACATGTGATGTTTCTGGACATTTTTCTGCTTAGATAAAATGGATAGATTTTAAAAGCTTAGTTCAGCATACCAGTGGACCTATTAAGAGGAGTATGTAGGGATGGTACATGGCAAGGTGGGTACTGAACCTGTGATTAAACTGGAGATGATCAGCGGCAGGATCAGCATCTTGAGCATCCTCATGAGGATGTCCCCGGGGAAGGCGATGACCATGACGATGTCTGGATGGATAGGGGAGGCGTAGCGCAACAGGCACCCACACACTGCCCCCAGGATCACACCTAGAAACACAGAGAGGCTGCAGTTAGCACACAAAGCCATCACAGCCAAGGCTGTTACCCTGCCCTATAGGAGCAGTGCTGGGTAATAACATGGGGCTGCCAACTTTCTCTAAAGGAACATTATTGAGGCATCACCATTTCTGAGGGCAGTGAAGTACCCCATTAATGCCAAGGTTTTTGTAAGATATAGATAACCCGTGCAGTACCCCATCACAGCCAGGGCCCCGTCTCTGTAAGAGGTAGCTAACACCAGCCAGTCCTGTCAATATTTCTCAGTAAAATGAATGCCAGAAGCTGGTATGCCAGACAATGCCTGCTGTTTTGAAAGCCTGGGTCTCCATTTAAGTTGTGCCAAGAATTATACCCTCCGAGCTGAGATGGCCTGCACATTAAAATCATTTGTATTTGAAGAGGGGATGATTATCTTTGTGAAACAGGCAACACATGTCCCATCCACAGCACCACAAACCAAAAGGGCTGGTTAAATCATTTGATTTTAAATCATAGAAATATGTTGTTGTTTTTATATATTTTCCTAAACAGGGAAACAGTAGTATAAGTACTATAAATATCTTCTAAAGCCAGGTTACAGGAGATATTTTGCACTGGCGAATGGATACAATGACAGATTGGTATAGGTATAAATTGGTCTAAACTCTCCACATTAGATCAGACCCACTAGCTTCTTATAAGGGAACAGAAAACAAAGACTTTTCTAGCAATTCTTAAGATTGACTATCCTTGCTGGTACTGAGAGCACTTCCTTCAGTCTGTTAGTGGTTATTGTTATTTGCTTCAACACAGACCTTTATGCAATAGTATAAAAACTAAATCTCCATTATGAACACACATAGACCTGCCTGCTCACAGCCCCTGGGGGAGCAATCTCATTGGCTGGCCTTCTCTCCACCCCCACTTTCTGGAACACATTCATCAATTCTGGATTTTTCTCTAGGGGCTGAATAATTACAGTGATAAAAAATATTACAATATTGTGGGGGAGGTTGAATGAATCTTACTCCTTCAAAAGGTTCCTGGTCATTTTATTTCATGTATTTTTTTGTGTGATTTGGTCCACCTTCATGGGTGTACATTATACATTGGTGTATAATCAAATATTTTAAGAAATACAACAGAATTTGAACAGAATCTGTGATTGTACCTCTTTCATGTACAATTGGGTCTCTAGTATGAGGGCCACAGTAACAATGAAATAAAGACCCTATTCATAACATTGGACCCAGTTTCTATTTCTAGGTTGATTATAAAGAAACCAACAACAGATTATTGAATAACTGTAATTTCTTCACTAAATCATATTTTGAAGAATCATTTAAAGCTTTTATTTTTGTTATTTTTTAGCCTGCCCAGTTGTTTTACCGCCATTTCTCTCCCCAATTTAGAAAGTCCCTCACCGCAAACAACTCTCACAACCCATGAACTCTTTTCCACAGTTAAAAGACAACCGTAACCTTTTCATGGAGGACAACCTTAATGCAGATTCCTTCCTAGGTCCCGATATACATATTATTTTTAATTTTATAAACAAATAATAAAACCTCCTCATTTGTAATCGCTTGACAGTGTTCAGGTACATAAGATGCACATCTGTCAACATACAGAGCTTGGTCATTTTTGTGAAGTCTCTCTAAATCTCAGTCCTGGATCCCAGCATGCTTCTGTTTATTACACCTTCTCATTTGGCACCTACAAAGGATCACCTGTCTGTATGGCTCACACAGCAACTGTAGCCATTTGCAGAGACAGTTACAATTCAAAGCAAACTGGACTTACTGTATACGACAACTTGGTAACACTTTAGATTACACTGCACAAATAGCCATGTAATTACTATGTAATTGTATGGTAATAATCCAGTAATAATCCAGTTTTACTGGGTAATTACTAATTGTTTTCCGTTCTTTCATTGTAACTATTGTTGGAATAAGTAGGAAATTAAACTGACATAGTCTTGTTTCCTGCTATAATTACGATTTTAACAATTTGATGTTGCCTGTCGTCTTAAAGTGGTATTCTCGTTAATGCAGTTACTGATTGCAATGAGAAACAGGCAGCAAATAAACAGTTATTCAGTTGTAGTATTCCAGTCTATTCCAACAGTAATTACAATGAAAGAACGGAAAACACTTGTTATTTTCCCAGTAAAACTGGATTATTACCATACAATTACACAGTAATTACATGGTTATTTGTGTACTTCAGTTTAATGTGCTACCAACAACTCCAGCAGGCAAAATGAAATCTAATGGCATTAACACTGTGACCACTGTAGAAATTAGGACGGCTAACTGAAGTTTAACAACATGGGGCTGTGCAGTTGACTGATGTCTAACTAAACTACTATACCCAAGTGCTGCTTGTTAATAGTTTAGTGCAGTTTCACTTTGTATTTACCTTAGATTAATTTTGGTGTACTAGCTAGTGGAATGGGTATCACATTATTTCCAGTCTGCTAATGTAAGATTCCCAAGTGATCCTGAACGACTGTCACACATGATTTGTGGTTTCTTGGCAACCTCTTAATATTCACTGTTACTAAGCAATTTAGAAATTAACTACAAAATAGAGCAGCGAGTATCAAATGATTTTCTGTATAAAAATTAGCGGTGGGAAATTATATGAAAATGTTTTATCGATATCGTGTATGGATTTTGATATCGGTAATATCAAAGTCTTCCAAAAAACACAGAAAAATATAATCACACAATTGCAATACAAATATATACGTTAAATTATAAACACGAACACAGACATTAACAGACAGCTATATATGAGAAGCACCAGTGTACTGTGAAAATCCAAAGTTGCTCTGTGTATAAATGCTGACTCACGACACCTCTAAAAATATTAAGTATGGTGTCATGCCAAATTATGCACTATTTTGAGTTGTGCTTTTAATGATTTTATACAGTTTTGCTGTCTAAAAAGTACATCTCACTTATAATACCAAAAGTTCACGGTGATGAATAAATGAATAATAGCAAACACACAGAAAATTAAATTAAACACTGACACATGCAGATATCTTAAAATAATGTGGTACAAAATTTGGCACAACACCGTCAACACTGCGGACGGTCAACTGTGCTGAAACTCAATGCAGCATGTAAATAGTGTTTGGTACCTAAATGCAAATCAATAGAATAAAATGGTTGCATAACCAAATGGTGCTGTTTAAATGTCTTTAAACAGCACTGTCACTTACATGCATAAAGCAAGTACATGTGATATCTGTTGCCACATCCAAATCCTTTTATTCAATACAGACACCAGCGACAGTGCTAATACAGTACTGTGGGTTACTATAAAACTCTTCCCTCTCTTTCGTCACGAAATACTGTTACCTGAATGGCTGCAGAGCTGACAAAGCACAAGATTGTATTGCCCAAGGCTGTCAGGCTCTCATGATACTTGTTTTTTCTTTTTTCTTTAATAAAAAATCGGAATTCAAAATGATAACACTGGCAAGATGGTAGTAATAGTCTTTCTTTAAAATGACATAGTCGTTGAGCTGTGACTCATAACTCTTGTATCAGTATCAAATCCTGGTTATCCAGCTACAGTGAAGCACTGTTACTTTCAGCACACAGTGTTACTTATGAGCAAACAACCAGATAATAACACTAACATTACATATACCAGAAGGATATCATGAACGGTGTAACGTATTTATGACAGACAGACATACTTACCGAAGACGGTTAATGAGAGTAGCAGGTTCTTGAATAATTTCTGGAAGATTCCCCCACATCGGAGCTGGGCAGAAGGCTCCTGTGGTGGCAGGTGGCTCTCGTGCATTCGAACCTCTACTTGTTTAGGCATGGTGTTGGCACTAGGGGAGACAGAGAGGCACTTAATAAAAAGCTGATTCCCTCAAACCTGCCTGAGACCGTAAATTACTTTCCAGCAGAAGAAAACACTGTGTTCATAACCAGGAGAGACAGCCAATATCCTCTCATATACAAGAAAACACTGTTCATGACCAGGAGAGACAGCCAATATCCTCTCCTATACAAGAAAACACTGTGTTCATGACCAGGAGAGACAGCCAATAGTGTCAAGGCTTAAAAAGCCTTCTTTAACCTGTCTCCCCTTCATCTACACTGATTGACGTGGATTTAACAGGTTACATCAATAAGGAATCATAGCTTTCGCCTGGATTCACCTCGTCAGTCTATTTCATGGAAAGAGCAGGTGTTCCTAATGTTTTGTACACTCACTCTGTTATCTTAGAATATTAAATATGAATTATAAATCAACCCATTTCAATCTATTAGCTGCAACTATTCTTATAATTTCACTGAAAGTTTAGATCTTGCACTCATAATGTTAATGACAACAAATTCTAAATATTTAAACCACAATCATATATGCCTTTTTTGATTTTTATTTAGATTTAATGATTTAAAATGTTTATAACTCTAATATGTTTATACCTCTTAACTTGATTGTACCTCTAATCAAGTTAAGAGTGTATTTCCTCTTGCAGCAAAGAGAGCGCAAGAAATACTCTCTCAACTTATCAATCAATCTCAGATTAGGGGTAGCCATGAACACTTCTACAAATAGAATAGATGCGTAGAAGAACTGTACTGGCAAAACTAGATGTGCTGTTCTCTTATTGGATGAACACTGATTTGTTTGTTTGTGTGCATTCACTAAAGGCAGTTACAGCTGCAGGATCACACACATGAAAACTTTCCCTATGATACTCTGTGAGTAAATTAGGCAGCACGATTTTGAGAAAACATGATGGAACCATCTCAGGGTTTATCCTGTTGATACAGGATGAAGGAGAGAAATCCAGTGTCTTAATAACCAACTTGTTGCCATGGCCACGGACTTGGCTCATCCTGACTGATAGCTGCTGCCTGCAAAACACTTCTCCCTGTAATGTGCTGAAGCGTTCTAACATACTATAAAAGTGTAATTAGCATCGCATTACATAAGTGCCACCTTATCTTTTTAGAATATTTACAATTGTGCTTCTATTAATTACTTGATATAGCCATATTTATGCTTTAAGCTGACTTCAGGACCATCTGTGACTGTTCATGGTGTACCCTATTTATGCACCAAACAATGATGGCTACGAGCCATGACAGAGGTTGAGAGGAATATGTACATACACCTTTAGAAGTGGTGGGAAAGTTATTCATAATAGTGTTGACTATGACATTTATTGGAGATATTTAAACACATACAGCACTGAGTAATTAGAAGGTATGCAGATTTAGATCAATATTGTCAAAGAATATTAATATTAGTAAGCACATGAATAAAATACCTTACATAAGAATGGCTGGTTTTACACTCTATCAGATACAATTACACAGATAATATCTGTGCCTACTGTGATTTCCTGCACCATCACAAGTGCTAAGGCGACTTCATTAAACCGTTAAAATATAATTGGAAGCTAATTACTTTTAAACAGACTCTCTGTGGGAGAAAGGGACAGACGAGCTACAGCAAAAAGCAAAGACAAAATGTAGGATTACCCCACGCTATGGCCCTTCAGTGTCTCACTGAATGAAACAATGGATTGTCTGTCACTTCATCAAGCCGAAAGTATAAGGGCTTAGTTTAGCTTAAAAAAGGATTAGTGAGAATGGTAGACCCTTCCTTAAGGGTAGACCCTTACCTCTTAAGGAATCCTTGTCTGATCACATCACTAAACACAAGAGACTGAACAGTCTGGAAAAGCTCTAACAAGATTGCAGTGTGTCTAAACAGTCTGCTATAACATCTCGCCCTGTTATTATCCTGGTACTTACAACGTGTTGCTTTTAGGGATGGCTGGCCCTAGCTGCACTGTCTCTGTACAAGTTCTCTCTGGATGTCAGGTTTGCTTTGTAGATTACAGTCGCTACTATTATCTGTCCTCGTCTAGTGGAAAGGCTCTCAAGCCTCCACATGTGTCCCTCATCCCTGCGAGTGTCTCTATCATGTAATCGTTCACTCGTCGAGATGTGCAGTGTTAGCAGCTTCCATAAGAAGCTAACTGTTACTAATTATTTTCCATTACAAAACCATATATACTGTACAACTAAATAAGATGCACTGAATGCTTATGATTCATGCACTTTGATGGTCTGAGAGATTAATTTATTAATAATAAATTAAATAAAACACAGCTAATGTTTCAGAAAACACACTGACTGTCAATTGAAGACATTTTATAAAATGAACAGCTCTTCATTTCTTTTAGAAAAAATAATTAGGCTGAATTCACTTTCCTGGTTACAGTAAGAAATAAACACAGACAAAAAAACATACTTTTACTGATTCTGCCCCGTTGGCAGACAGGCAAGAGTTGTATTGCTTGTGCAAAGAGATCTGGTTCTTTAATACAGTAGCTAATACTGGTGCTCTCAGCAACCAATATACTGATCAAACATCGGACATTTGTAAGAGGATTCATAGACTACGATAGTTATTCCACAAATGAGGACAGCCAAATGAACACCAGAAAGGTTGTTTACAGCTACCCTTCTGAACAAATAACTATACAAGTACAATGCTTGGAAAATAAAGTGTGCTTAAACAAATATTTAACAGCTGATACCAGAGAATTACTTTTAGATCAAGTTCACTATTCGCCCCGTAATTTTGTCGTTGGATTTAAATGAATACAAGCTTGTTGTATAATCAATAAAAATCGGAACTGAGGACACTTTGTTATTCAACAGCAAGAAGAAAAAAACTCTTCTCAACAGACTGAAATATGCATGTGCTAGTAGTATAAACACACATATCTATTCATTGCTGTTGCATTTCTAGTATTTAGGGTGCTTAGGAAGCCTGCTTGGTGTGTATGTGTAAGTGTAAGGAGATATACTCTATACCAGTCTTTATATGTTAGTCTCAACACTACATTGTAACTTTATTGGACATTCTCAAGTCCATTGGGAACCAAGAGAGACAATCAGAGATTTACATTTCTCAGACACAGGCAGTCAGGGGTTAACCACTTGGTGTGTTCAAGTTTTACAGAACATCCTGCAGTGTTTACACGAAACGCATTACTATCGTTGCTGTATCCCATGTTATCCATATCGCAGCAATATACTTTTCAACATATACCTGATTGTTTTGATATTTTTATTCACACATCTTAGGTACATCAGCTAGGGAATTTTTTTGTTTTTCAACTTTCACTCAGGAATGTTTGCCAGGAGATAGGAGTTCATGCTCCTTCCTGCAGCAATGCCGGTGTTCTGATTGAAATGAGTAGTGTATTGTGGGAACACAAAACCAGAATTATGAGTTGCAAGCAGTGAGGCTACAATATAAATAAACTGAAAGGTTCAACAGTTCTTCATATAGTTGGATGTAACGCTTATCAATCTTTAGATTCAGAAAGGAGAAAACACCAATAGAATGAAAATGAACCATTTATTGAATTGACAGCTAAACATGCATGTACATGACTATGTTGTTATTTAAATTTGCCCAATGACCTTGCCCATTGGAGCTTGTTAGCCGCCCCTGTGCTGGCAAAACTATGATGAAGTTTATGAATTAGAATGACTAATGCAAGCAGGCAGGACAAGTGGCACTCTGGGCCACCTTCCCCCTAGACAAGGCAAGGTGGAGACAGGGGAGGAGGAGGACCAAACAGCAGAAACAATAAGGGGCGATGACTAAAGGGGTATATATCAGGTTTGATGATGAAGTATTTGAGTAATGAGTGGATTCTCTTTTAGAAACACAACCAAGTTTCGAAAAGAATGTTTCCTGAAATTGAAAACATTTAAATCTGATCTGATTTTTTTTATCATTTGCAATTCAAAAATTGAAAAATGGAAATTTGAGTCAGTGGTTCAAAATTACTGCTAAAATAATGGAAAAACAAACAATGGTAGAACTTGCCATTTGTGTAAGTAAAGGGTCACAATGGGTGATTAATGCTGGGGGAGAACACTGCAGACCTGCAAAGGCAAACAACAAAAACAAATATATACAGAACGCTTTGTATTATTATTATTATTATTATTATTATTATTATTATTATTATAATACAGTGCCTAAAGGAAGTACTCTCCCCCCTGGACGTTTTCACAGTTAGTTGTGTTACAACCTGAAATTGTGATGTATTTAAATGGGATTTTTTTCCCATTGATTTACACAACCTACTCAACACTTTGAAGAAGCAAGAGAATTTATATTGTGAAACAACAGTTAATGAAAAATAAAGTATTCACCCCCAAGACAATACTTGGTAGAATCACCTTTGGCAGCTGTGAGTCTTTCAGGGTAGTCTCTACGAGGTTTGCACATCTGGATCAAGCAATATTCGCCCATTCTTCTTGGCAAAATTGTTCAAGCTCTGTCAAGTTGGATGGGGATCGTTGGTGGACAGCAATCTTAAAGTCTTGCCATAGATTCTCAATTGGATTCAAGTCTGGGCTTTGACTGGGCCACTCCTGGACATTCACTTTCCAGTGTTGCTTTGGCTGTGTGCTTGGGGTCATTGTCCTGTCCAAAGGCGAATCTCTGTCCAAGTTTTAGGTCTTTTGCAGACTGAAGCAGGTTTTTCTCAAGGATTTGCCTGTATTTAGCTCCATCCATTTTCGCCCTCTACCCTGACAAGCTTCCCAGTCCCTGCCAATGAAAAGCATCCCCATAGCATAATTCTGCCACCACCATGCTTCACAGTAGGGATGCTGTTACCTGGGTGATGTGCTGTGTTGGGTTTGCGCCAGACATACCGCTTTGTACCTAGGCCAAATAGTTCAATTTTTGTTTCATTGGACCACAGAATCTTTTGTCACATTTTTTCAGAGCCTCCCACGTGCCTTTTTGCAAATTCCAAGTGGGATTTTACATGGGCTTTTCTCAGAAATGGCTTCCTTCTTGCCACTCTTCTGTACAAGGCAGATTTGTGGAGTACCTCAGCTATTGTTGACACATGGACAGTTTCTCCCATCTCAGCCATGGAACGCTGTAGGTCTTTCAGAGTTGTCATTGGTGGCTTCTCTGACCAATGCCCTTCTTACCCAGTTGCTCAGTTTGGGAGGATGGTCTGCTCTAAACAGATTCTGGGTGGTGCCGTATACCTTCCAGTTCTTAATGATTGACTTGACTGTGCTCCTTTCTATACACAGCTGTGAAGGGAGGCCACATCAAGGAGAATCCATCCCTTTAGGAACTATGCACAATATACGGAACATAAACTTCACATGCACCAAAATGAACAAGAGATTGAATCATAGTCATAGGTCATGATATGGATGGATTCAGTGGGAAGATCTTGGGGTTTTCAGTAATGGCGAGAAAAAATAACCTCACTATTAACGATGGATAGGCTAGCTCCTCTAAAAAGTCCATATTGTTTGTAGGAACTTCTTGAACATCAAAACAAGTATAATCCCAATTATCAATCATTGTTTCGATAATATATAATATAAATAATAATAATAATAATAATAATAATAATAATAATAATAATAATAAAATTCTTCATAATCAGTGTCCCTTTGGTGACAAGTTCTCATTTAATGTATTGACCTGTAACAACAACAATTATTATTATTATTATTATTATTATTATTATTATTATTATTATTATAATAATAATAATAATAAAATAATAATAATAATAATAATAATAATAATAATAATAATACAAAGCGTTCTGTAGATAATAGTTTTTATCGTGTACCTTTGCAGGTCTGTAGTGTTCTCCCCCAGCATTAATGGTACACTCTGATTGTGACCCTTTCATTTGTTGTAACATTGTTTGGTTTTCCATTATTTTAGCAGTTATTTCGAACCACTGACTGTTTTTTTTTTTTCTGAGAAAACAAAAAATAAATCTATGCTGATTTTCAAAACAAATTCTTTTTTTAAATTTTCAAATCAAATTAAAAAAACAAACAAAAACTGTTTCCTTAAATAATATAAAACCTATATTTCATATCTTCATATGTGAAGTAATGTATTCCAGATCACGTCTTTTTTTAAGAGAATAATTTCTTCTTGTGTGGAGTTTGAAACATATGCAAATTCTGAAAGATTAAGTGCTTATTCAAATATAAAAACACTGGAACAAATTACTTTCCATCTTTATGCAGTATGATATATACTATCCACTATATACCATCATATATCAAGGGTATCAGGGTCCAATATAATATAGAGGGACGTGATATAGCGAGTGATCGGAGGCGTCAGGGTCCAATATAAATCCTCTACGCAACCTGCTTTTTCTCATTTTTTGTAGAAATTAATAAATTATAAATTTAATGAGTCTTCCTCTCCTTTCTCAAATGCACAAACACACTGCATTGAAAGAATCTATTGCCAACAACAACATAGGAAGCTTGTTGCTAGGGAGCTGACGTCACTGCCTTGTGGCTTTTGCGAGTACATTGCTGCCACACGTGAACACCTCATTGGCTAAAATAAAAACCACTTCAACAAGTAGATATTTAATTTGCTTTGAGTTATTGTGTAATATTGTGTATGTGATAACAGTACAATATTAATGCTTTATTTTTAATTGTTTTGTACATTGTTAAGGAAGCACTGTGTTGTGGTGGTTAGTGCTGCTCCCCCACAGCTCCAGGGTCCTGGATTCGATTCCAGCCTCAGGGGTCTGTCTGTGTGGAGTTTGCATGTTCTCCCCGTGTTCGCGTGGGTTTTCTCTGAGTACTCTGGTTACCTCCTACAGTCCAAAGACATGCTGTTCAGGTTGATTGTTCTCTCTAAATTGCCCTGGGTGTGAGTGTGTATGTGGTGCCCTGCGATGGACTGGCATCACCGCAACCCTGTAAAGGATTAAGAGGTTAATGATAATAGATGGATGTATATTGTTGTTTGTGATGTGCAGTACGAAATAAAACGAACATTAATTCTAAGTGCCTATGTATATTGCAGCTTAGGCATATGTAGTTAGACAGTAAAAATGGGGAGCCAACTCCAGGACCGCGATATACCCGAATTCGCAGTATAGCGAGGGGCGATATAACGAGGGGTGGGTGTATATATAATTATATGTGTTGTACCCACAAAGCTTAAAAATCTGAAGAATTTGGTAAATTTAGAAAAAGAAATACTGCACAGAATAAAACTAGCCACTTGCAAATGTTAGTAAATGACTATCAGGACGTAGGTGATAAAATAGCACAGTACAGTTATATTACTAGCAACACAGTAAACCATACTATGCAAGCTACCACGAGAGGGAGCTTGATGTTACAGATTTTGATGATGATAGCTTATCTCGCTTGAGGGTTGTCATACCATTCTTACATTGCACAGATTACCACTTGATGGTGGGAAAATTGTTTTTATATAGCGCCTTTCATAGTGGACTACCATCACAAAGCTTAAACAAAAGATATTGTTTGCATCAAAGCAGTCAAATAAAAAATGCAACATGATCAAGCCACAGGAAATATTTATCCATACTGTCTACCAAGGCCTCAATGTTAAGCATAGCAGCATCTGGCAAGATCTGAAACCCTACCTATCTGACATAACCGTGACAGATGAGGTGTTGCTAGAATAAGGCATAAAAATAATTACAGATGAGATTGAGTGGCAGAAAAGGGTTGGGATTGCATGACGTGGAAAATCTATACACTTGCACAGTGTGCAACTTGATAGCTGGTCATCAAAACCAGAAGAGCAAACCCACAACTCAGCTCATGCAGAAAACGATTTAAAAGCTAATTAGGAATTTACTGCACAATTGATGGATCTATCCAAAACCAGCAAATATAGGGTCAAATGAGGTTGTTAAATGCCACTCTAACTGATCAGACACCAGCTGAAGTGTGACGCAAGCTGTGCCATCGCTGCTTAAGGCAGGAGAATGCAAACTGCACCCACTGTTTTAAATTTGGCAAAGAGGGACACCGGGCCATGGGGTGTCTTATAAAGTTTTCTGATCTGGAAAATGCGACCTGATTACTGAGGAGGGACTACCAGTGATCGGAGAAGAGGAAAGGGCTCAGTTGTGTGTGGTATACAAATTAAGGGCACAAGTTTTGTTCACAGTCCAACTAGTTGGAGGAAAGTGCTTGATTGTGTTACATGCTGTAAAGGTACTACTAGATACAGGAGCTCATGTCAGTATGTTAGACAGAAAATGGAGAGAAGAACACCTATTAAAGCATACAGTATGTCCACTTGAAGAGACATAAGTGTTTATTCCTCAATGTGCCAGAAAACCTGGTTTCTCAGAGCTGTCAGGTTCAGTGGCCAAGAGTTGCGTTACACAGTGAAGAACTTATCTGAAGCAGCAGAAAGGAGGAGCAACTGGCTGTGGTTGAAACGGAAAGATTCTGGCTGGGGATCTCAAGCACAATAGGAAGAAAGCAACGCTGATGTATGGGTAAGTAAGCTGGGCTGAGTTGGGAGGGGGATGATGCTGGGACGCCAGAATCACTGTCGAGCCCCCTTAAGATGTCGTGGGCTAGTTGACGAAACAATTGAAGAACCCAGAGATGTACCCTACTTAGCTCAATCCAGATGGTTGTCATGCTGATGCGCTGGGGAGACCGCACTGTGGTTGCCAGCATCGCAGTTGTTGTGTGTGCTGATGTGCTGGGGAGGGAAAAATAAGCTGATCCCTGGAGCCAGCATTACACTTCAGCCATCAACACTAGACAGTAGGATATCTACACTATCAGATGGAAAGCAACGCAAATGGATGGCGATGCAGATGGATCACAGTAGTTAACTGTAAAGCTAAGTCTTAGTTGGTGCTTATCTTGGTGAGAGCCAGGTTCAAATCAGCATAAAGTTTTAACATCTACTCTCATGCAATGGAAATCAGAATCACCAGTCAAGCTACACATATAGCCTCTTTTTGTTTCATATTAACTTCTGTTACTATATGCAACTAATCTTGCCAAAAATGTATAGTAATAATAGGTATAGTCATATATCCCTGGCAACACTGTAGCACATATTTTATATTGCTGAAAATGAAAAGTACTAAAACTGTTTTTACTTTTATTTTTTTATTTAGCCATTCCAACTGAGTTAGGAATATGCACTGCAGTGCGCTACTTTTATGCGGCCCGAAAAGGCTGCTACAGCTTAGTAATAGAACAACGCGTGATTGCATAGAAATGGGCTTTTGCAAAAACTACTGAACCGAATTTTGGAAATTGTTTGCGGACCACCTGGAGTTTACTTATGAACCACAAGTGTTTAGCGCACCACAGGTTGGGAACCACTGTACTAGGATAATCAAGAACATTATTTTTATAAAGTGATTAACACAGACATAAATGCTTATTCCTCAATGTGCCAGAAAACCATAAAAGCAAAACCACAACTGCACAATTGCTCTATCCAAAACCAGCAAATAAAGGATCAAATGAGGTTGTTAAATGCCACTCTAACTGATCAGACACCAGCTGAGTGTGACGCAAGGTGTGCCATCACTGCTTAAGGCAGGGGAATGCAAACTAAACCCACTGTTTTAAATTTGGCAAAGAGGGACACCGGGCCATGGGGAGTCTTAAAAAGTTTTCTGATCAGGAAAACACAACCCGATCACTGAGGAGGGACTACTAATGATCGGGGAAGAGGAAAGGGCTAGTTGTGTGTGGAGGAAAATGCTTGCTTGAGTGTTACGTGAATGGCGTTGCTGTAATGGTACTACTAGATAAAGGAGCTCAAGTCAGTATGTTAGACAGAAAATGGAGAGAAGAATACCTGTTAAAGCATACTGTACGTCCACTTGAAGAGATAATGGGTGTGCACAGTAAATTAGATGTGATAGCAGCGAATGGCAAATCTTTGATGGATGGGTTGATGTGCAAGTTGATTTAACCTGGCAGTGACAGCATCCAGCCTACTACACATGTACCCTTCTTAATTAGTCAAATCACTTGAGAGAGACCTATTTTGGGATTCAATGTCATTGAGGAGTTCAATAGAGCAAATAGTGAGGTTGAGAATGGTGTTAAAGGTCTGTCACATCTACTGAGCAAAGTAATAGGAATTGAAAAAAACAATGGCAATGCACTTGTAAGTTTGATTTCCATGGATAACAAAGAAGAATTGCACTAGAATACCCATTGGGCAGGTAGTTAATGTAAAGGGTTGAGTTGACTTCAAACACCACAGTATGGGAGATGTAGCCATATTTGACAATCCAGCCTTGGAAAGCCTTGTTGTTATTTAAGGGGTTATAAGCAGTCCTGAAAGCTCACCCTCTATAAGTACAGTACCTGTTTACACTTGCACGGGTCATGACATATTCATACAAAGAAGAACTGTTTTAAGAAATATTCAGTTTGTTTCTGCAGTTTATTCAGCCACTGAAAACAGGGCTGTGATGGAGGATGCCAACGTCACACCTGACAACCCGATAAAGGCAGCAGCCAGCATGCTGATGGGAAATAAGGCCAATCTATAGATTATTTGCAAGAGTCGAGTCAAGCAACTGAAGGGGATCTTTGGCAACCAGATGTAGACTTAAGCCACTTGAAACTTGAGCAGGAATATGTTGTCAGAGAAATGCTTTATGAGGAGTCGGGCACATTTGCCCAATGAAGGAGATATTGGTAACATTCCCAGTCTACAGCTGAAGATCTGTTTGAAAGATGACACCTCAATGCAGAAGACTTATACATCTATACCTAAACCACAGTACAGAGAAGTTAAGCAGTATATACAAGATTTAATGGCCAAGGGTTGGGTAGTTTGATCCAGATCTTGATACTCACCCCCAAAAAGAGATGGTAGCCTCCGTCTGTACATTGACTACAAGGAACCTAACCTGAAAACCAGATCTGACAGACACCCATTGCCCAGGATACAAGATCTGACAGATAAGCTGGGTGCTAATTCATGGTTCTCTATTCTGGACCAGGGAAAAGCATGCCATCAGGGTTTCATGGTTGAAGATTCAAGACATCTAACAGCATTCATCACAACCTGGGCATTGTGCGAATGGGTCTGTATCTCATTTGGTCTTATGAATGCACCTGCCGCTTTCCAGAGCAGCATGAAATAGAAATGTTGCGTACATTATCTAGATTACATCTTACGCTATGTTATTTGAAGACCATGTGTCAACAGTACAAAGAGTGCTGTAGCATCTGCAAAGAACTGATGTTAAACTGAGACCAGCTAAGTGTGTGCTTTTCAGACGGGAAGTCAGGTATGCAGGGCGCCTTATTTCAGAAGGTGGTATTCGAATGGACCCAAAAGATGTTGAAGCAGTTACCAGTTTGAGAGAGAAGCCAATGACAATTGGAGAAGTTCGAAAACGAATTGGGTTTTTAAGTTACTACTGCTTCTCTATACAGGATTTTTTGAGAATCGCAAAACTATTGTATGATCTCCTTCAATCCAGAGGTGAAGGGAAACAGAGTAAACTCACCTCACCACCAAAGAAGAAACAGCAACACAAGAAGTTGAATCAGACAGGTCAGTTATCTTCAAGGACACCCGTGACATGGAGAGAAGATGAACATCAGAGAGCAGGGGCAATGATATGCACTGATATGCATTATAGTATTCTGTCTGTACAGAAGGACTGTGCACACAAATCTAGTTTCTTTATCAAACAATGTCATGATTAAAATGTCGTTCATAGCATTAAACACATGTCTGGTTTCACAGAGGCGGATTAGCCCGGTCACCCATGTGAATGAGATGATTAATCTCAGGGGTCTTTCCATTATCCATCATCAGCCAATTCTGCTTTGACAGCTATTGTAAATACTGTATAGGGCAAGTGTGTATATAAAGAATGAATAACCACATTCCAGTTATTCTCCATCACTTCTTCTGCTGACTATCTAATGTTATCTTGTGAAACGAGCCAATGCAATTTAAAGTAAAACTAAAAAGTAAAACTAAAGAACTGAAACTCAGTTTTAAAATTACACGTTTGTGATACAGTTCCTTATGTACAGTACTGCTGCATTGTATTTCTTATTATACACTGAAACAGACAAATGCATTGCAGTGCTTTACTAAAATAAAACAGGTACTCAAGCATGTTATCTGAGGTCAAGAGATCAGAAAAACACCCAACAACTTAATTTGGAACCTGCCTATGAAAATACGTAAGCCTGGGGCAGCTGCAAGGATGGAGAAGGGGGGGGGGGGTAAGCAATACAATGCAAAAGAGGAGGGTATTGGCTAGTTTTATACTCACCTGACCAAGTGGGTAAGTGACTTTGGAGGTTTCCCTCTTCCGGAACTTCAGTTTCCAAACTACAATTATTTAAAAGCCAAAAAAGGCCAAATAACTAGGGTGACCAGACATCACCGTTTAGCCAGGACAGTCTCAGTTTTCCGAGAAACATACCATGTCCCAACATTTTTCTTGAAATCTTAAAAAAGTCCCAGTTTTCAGCCACTTCCTGTAGCGTGACACACTCTAAATACCTTATGTCATAATAACATAAACAACTGCTAAATAAAATAAAAATAAGGTACTAGGGTAGTGGTTCCCAAGCTTTTTCAATGTAGGGACCACCTTGGTTTTTTTCCACGGACCACTTGCCACGCATTTTTTCACATCAGCATTTTTAAACAATTTTTTATGTGTATAAGTATATGTACATGTAGAAAGTAAAGAAGATACTTTATATAACATACCTAAATTAATGAGGTTCCTGGGCTTGACTCTTCACTACCAGGTCCGCAAGGAATGTTGTCATTTGTAAATGCTAGTGCTGTTCCCCGCAACCATCACCTCGTGTCGCAAGTTAACCTATCCATGTCTAATGCAATGCATTACTCACCAACGAAGGCGAGACGGGTGGGGTGCAATTTGAAAAATTAAAAATTGATTGGAGATTACACATTTTTTCCAGAAGTAGTAATAGAATTTCCTTTTGGCATATAGTCTTGGCTGAATAAAATATAATGACATGGAGCTGAAATGGATCGTTCACACTGCAGTACAAGTTCACCAGTCAGGCTACACATACAACATACTCTTTTTGTTTCACATTAGCTTCTGTTACCATATGCAGCTAACCTCTTTAAAAACGTATAGAAATAATAGTGATATTCCCATATCCCTGGCAACACTGTAGCACATATTTTATATTGCTGAAAATGAAAAGTACTAAAACTGTTTTTATTTTTATTTCTTTTATTTAGTCATTCCAACTTTTAGTTAGGAATATTCAATGCAGTGTGCTACTTTTATGCGTAACCGAATTTTGGGAGTTGTTTGCGGACCACTTGGAGTTTACTCACGGACCACAAGAACATTATTTTTATAAAATGATTAACAAAGACATACCTGCATGCCATGCATTTTCATTTACTGTAGTTTATACTCAATATGAATTTCCAGTTATGTGTATTAGCTGTTCAATGGCGGAATTTAGTACAGACACCAGGCAGAGCAGCGAGAGGGTTACAAACATCCACATCGTCAATAAACTGAGTCGTCCTGATACATTGAGTAATAAAAGAATGAAAAATGCCAAAACGTAAATGTCTTTATAATGACGATCTACAGAATTAATTATTAAATGTATTATTATTATTATTATTATTATTATTATTATTATTATTATTAGCAGTATTAATAAACTCAATATAAAAGTATTAATACATAATGTATATAACACAATATGGCAAGTTAAACTAATTAGCCACAAATTGTACACCCGGGAGTGCACTGAAATAAACTAGCTGCTTAAAAAAAAAACCCAAAAAACCCACATAATACTAAGAGTGAGAGGATGGCTATTTAAATAACCATTAAATTAGCCTATATTTAAATAGTTTAATTAGTCTTATAAATTATTTAACAATGTGTCCCAGTTTGGAGCTTTGAAAATCTGGTCATCCTACAAATACACACACAATACTACAAGGAGTTATCCCCACTTAACGAATAAGTAAAGTTATTTAGTTACTCAGCCACACTCATGGTATACCATGTGTCAAATAGGGCTATTAGATTAGTATGAATCATCTTCTCTAAGGTCATTTCTTTCAAATGTATTGTCGTTCATTGTTTTTTTTGTGTGTGTGTGTTTTTTGTAACACTTTGGTGTTATTTGGTTCCTTGTCATATGTCTACAAGTCTATAAATAAGCAATAGCATACAACAGTGCTCAGTGTGTTATTTTACTAGTAAAAAGGCTTCTAAGAGATTATAAAATGCATTGTAAGATCCAGCCTGTGTGGAATATTTAAATGCCCTCATTAATTAGTGCATATACTGTGGTTGACCTGAATCATGGCATATAAGTCTAATTCAGTTGTAGTGCAAGTTTATCCAGGGCTATATGGCCATCATTACATAATATTTACATAGATTTAATTTGATAATATACATGAAGCATGTTTTATGTTATGCACCCCAAACGCTGTACAGAGCAACTTCTAATAAGTTTAAATAAAAAATTGGGAGCTAACAAAACTGGCTTTATTTGCCTATTTATTGAATATACATTTGGAGGCAAATGTTTTAAATGATCACTAAAAGCATTATCAAGATCATATTGCTTATAAGAAACATCCTGATACTGGGATCTTGGACAATGTAAGATTGAAAGGTGATGCTGTACACATCCCTCAGTCAAGAGCTTGTGCTAAAGAATGTCTTTACCAGCTTTCTCTACATATATGTAAACATGTGAGTGTGACATACATACATACTTCTATATCTAACAGACACCTCCTTACATTTAACTAAAAGCAAAGTCACAATTCACAAAAGCGGTTATTTAGATATATAACAGAAAAACATTCTGCCATCTTAAGTGAATCAAGGACCCATAATGGCTATCATACTGGAGTCTGAGAGATGTCCTCAGTGAAAGCAAATGCTCAATTTTCTTTCAAGTGAAAGAAGCTGTGGTGTGAAATGGTCAGTGCTAAAAGATTAGCACTTCAACCACTGACATGAATGGCATTACACAATAGGAGAGAGCTAGGAAATGTGAACCTGTCAGCTTCCAGGGTGTCATTAAGAAGCAGGACTACAGAGCTGTACAGCCGGGATTATGGTGTTCCTGAGGTCAAGCATGCGGGGGGCATACAGAAGTACAAGCTTCCTCCTCCAAGAGGTCCATCTGTGCTGTTCAGTTCTTGAGCTCAAGTGCTAATTTCAGCCTCCGGTAACTAGACAGATGTATTCCATGCATAACCTTAAACCCCTTCTAACCGCTTAGGACAGAGTCCAGCAAAAGCAAGGGATTCAGAATTAGCTACACTTATCTACACTGCCATTTCTTCACATTTTTTCAATATAGTCATTCTCATATATTACACATACAAGTCATTGGGAGAATTGTCTAGTCAAACTTTTGTTATTGAAACAAACAGAAATAAGTTAATTATTAGTCAGTTTAAACATAAATTCAATCATTTATTATATAATCAGTTCAGCGGGACAATGTTTAGTGCCAAGAACACTAATGCAGTATTTTGTAATGGCCATGAAGCACTGGTAATCAGAATTAACAACTACTCTTCTATGTTGCAGTACAAATGCAAGTACAGTTCGATGCGCAGTGTACTTAAAGGTTGCCAAAGGTTGCTGAGTTTTAAAAAGCTCTCAGACCCACCTTCTTTGCAGATTTAGTTTAGGGCAAACCTACAATGACACAGTATTTTTAATGATTGCTATTCATGTTTTGATTATGGAGTATGGTTCAGGATTTGGCCTCAAACTCACTTGGTTTGAGGGTCCTTCGTCTGTCTGTTTGGACGAACCACAGGGTCATTGAAAAGAAAGGTTATTGGGTAGCTATATATATATATATATATTATTGTTGACTGATAGGTGCATGGGCAGCAGACCTTCCTTTTTAAAAAGGAAAACTGCAAAGAAAAACTAACTATACGAAATATAACTTCTTCAATATGTACTTTGCTTTAAATCTAAACTAAACAAAATGGAAATAGTTGTTTTGGGAAATATGGTAACTCCCAGCAGCAAATCACAATGCCCTTTGAAAGTACAAGCTTTCAGGCTGCTGACAGGGTTTGATGAGAAGTCTCCTGCTTCAAAACAGTCCTTTGTGCCATGAAGAGTAATTGCTGCTCATGCCAGCCATTCTGACATTTTCTCTAGCTCTGCCAGCCAGAATACACAGGATGAAAAGAGAGCTGCGTGTTGAGCATACAAGTGCATTCAGTCCAGGGGTCTTTGTGATGAGACACATCAAGCGTGAGAGTGATGCTCAAGCATTCTCCAATCTTCCGGACACAGTGAATGAATAAACTTTTTAAAATGGAGTTTAACTATTGTCTATCTAATCTGACTTGATTATACCATTTGGATACTGCTTTCTCAGAGTTTGAGTTATAGTGTTTGGAACCTTTGAAGAGGTTTGAGTTTTTTTGTGCAAAAAAAAAAAACAAAAACCAGGAAGCACACTGATTGCTTGCTGGGAAACTGGCTTTGAATGATCCTGATTGAACTCTGGTATATGATGGCTTATTTCAGGGTGTCATTAGAGGAAAACACACACTATGTGGGGGAAGCTTCACGTATCAAATAGGTCTGGATCCTAAGTACTTCATGTAATTCTTGTGTATGGTAATGTATACAATGTAACATCCGATACATCCAGTGATCTTCACTTGGACACCCATGTAAACAAGATGATTCATCTTAATGGGTTTTTTCCATCATCAGACAATTTTGCTTGAATAGCTATTGTTGGTAAACACTGTACAGGGCAAGTGTGATTATAAAGAACGAGGAATCGCATCCCAACAATCCTCTTTAATTTCTTCTGCAGACACAGAAAGATTCTGTTGAACAGAGGTCTTCTCCAGCAAGCAACCGGAGCACTTCAAGGCCTTCAAAGATGTTCTATATACCAAGATACTTGACTCAGCCTTTACTGTTGTCACACTGTGCACAAAGGGTTATAGGATATAAAGAGAACTCAGGAGAAATGTTTCTGCTGAAAGTCAATGGGGCATTGTCATATTTTACAGATTTTCGCTTTTAAAAAATTCAAAGAACTTTGAATTTCACTTTTGACTATAATTTGTACCCTTTTAATGCCACATAAAACCAGTTGCCAGGTTAATGCAGTGTAACAGGTAGTGCATCAATAAGGTACACATTTACTGTATTAATATGTAAGTGACATAAAATATGTATATTTACACAAGGAACTACATATTTCACGGAAATCGTGAAATCATTGATAATCATGAAAAAAATACAGTCCTAATGATACCTCTCTGAAGATTGTGGGATATCCTTACATGAGACTCAACTTTACCCGCTAGTCTTTATACCAAAGACCTCCTCGTCCAATTCAGGGAAATGTGAGTAAAACTTTGTCAAAGTGCACATGGTACATTTGTGGAGGCAACTGCACCCCATTCTGCCTTCTGAGGGTTACAAAACAAAACATACAGTACAGTATTAAAAAAATACATTATTTTATAATTGTTTCCGTGTTCAGGGAAATGAAAGAAGGCATGTCATATACTGTACAGGCTGCCAGGTACAGCTCCTGTTTACTTGCAGAATACAGCGCTGAGAGCTGCAGGGGACCATGGATAGATGTAGAAAAGATGTACCAGTTCAAAAATGATTGATTGAACTGTACAGGTTCATTTTTTAGTCTTGTGTAGTCTATTTCCTATCTTTAGAATGAGTAATGTTTACTGTACCCTGCTCATTATTAAAAAAATATGACTTAATTACACGAGTTGCAGAAAAGATGTCTTTCATATACTGCACTAGGCTACTACTAATGCGCTGGCCCTGAGGACCTGTAGAATCGATGAATGAGAGACGACAGGCAGTTTGGAGTGGAGATTTGAAATTTGAAACTCTGACAAAGCTGCTGCTTGGATTGACATTCTTCCTTTTTTAGAGGGATGGAGCTTATCTTTCTTTTTTTGCTATGTATGCAAGTGCACTGTTTTTTATGCACTGTCATTTTTTTAATGTTAAACCCACTACTGAGTGGCAGCAAATTCCTACATTTCTATCGGAAGATTAAACACGCTTGCAAGATTTAAAACGAGAGTACAATTAGAAACGGAGGGAACGCTTGTGGAATTTAAAACCAAATTGCAAATTATGGCAAAATGTAAAAAAACAAACAACGAAATTAATAAAAAATGAAAAACAGAAGCCCTATATATAATATTAATTTTTGTAATTTATATTTGTGTTTGTGGCATTTTAATGGCATTTACTACTCATAGAATGTTTTTTTTTTTTTTTTAAATAGATAAAATCTAAAAAAAAACCAACTGCTTAGCACTTAAAAATAATGTTTATTCAATAGAGAACTGTTAATTTCAATTGCAAGTCAGCTTGGAAAAATCCTGCTCTCTAGTTAGCAGCCATATGATAGTCCCACACAACTTTTCAACAGACACATCATCTTTGATTCAAACTGTTTCGCCACTCATCAGTTTCGTGTTGTTCTTTTGCTTTAAATGATAAGTTAACCGTGTTTATGTACATAGGGTCCATTTGCACCCCTTTCTGCATTCCATGTGAGCTCATTTATTGCTGCTGATGAAGGGTTATGTTTTGCCAAGTAATCAATGTTTTTTTTAATCTTCATTCCAGTTTCCTTTTGCACTGGACATAATGGTCAACCAGTCACCCCCACCAATAACAGGTTTTAAAGGGAAAGTATTGTGGTTATGAAAAATCCGTACACGTCCCCACATGTTGCTTCAGCTGTTTAAATAACATACCTGTAATTTTTATTTTCATTGTTAACATCCTGACTACTTTTTACACTTATAACTACAAAATCTGTTTCAAAGCTCTTTTCAAAATGTCTGCAGTGTAAGGATTATTGCCCACATGGTCAAACAAGTAACACAGCAATTATGATCCATGATGTTGTATGGAAAAGAAAAGCCGGAGCACTTCCTGCAGTAATTTAGAGGACAGACCTCAAACCCCATGGACAGTTTGAAAAGAGCTTTGAAACAGACTTTAAAGTTATAAGGATAAAAAGTTGTCAGTATGTTACATTGAAAAGAAAAACTACAGGTACGTTATTTAAACAGTTGTAGAAACATGTGGGGACATACAGCGTAATATTTTTCGGAACCCCACTACTTTAATAACTGGTGAGCAATTTTTTCAATGGGCTCATCCAGTTGCTATCTCCTGTAATAACTGTCCAGTTATTAGGGGAAACACACGCTCATTAACAACAGAGTGTGACCCCAGCGCGAGCTGTCAAACTGAACGGAATTCCAACTGTACCTCACACAGCTGCTTCTCTCACTTGCTTCTCAGCTGACAAAATTGCTCATCAGAAATTATAAAACATACTACATGGGGTAGTGTGTGATAAATTAGTCCCTCGAGGTGGGATGCTTGGATACATTCTCACATCACACACTACCCCATGCATTATTCTCCATTTCTTACTTTCTAATGCTGGGCAACCCCACCACATCTATTTTGTCACTATAGTACATGGAAAACAGTTAACAGTCATCCGAGGGTCACTATTATAATGTCCAGTATACTGGTTACTAACGGTCTATGGGAAAAGCCTAGTTTACAATGTTTTACCCTGTGAGTTTGTGTGACAATATCAATCTAAAAATGATGGTTCAATAGACCTTACTATTATCGTGACATACACTGTAGTACCACATAGTCTTCACCTAGGATGCTCCCCCTGCTGGATTTTTGATACTGTTTGCGTGTCTTTCACATCCCCCACCCAGGCACTTCACAGCTACACATGCATCTACACACCTGCTGTCACCTGCTAATAATTTAAATAAAGTTACACTCAACTTCTAACTCAACCCCTAGAAGCATTATAATTAAAACAATAATCCTACTTCATCTGGTCTAATCCAATGAATACACGAGTGCTAAAATGTGCAAGTAACAAAAGCTAACACATACAGCCAATGTCTCAGAGGGGGAAAGTATGACCTGGGGGTTTGAGCAGAAGGAGCCCTCTGATTAGAGTGGAGGGAATGGGGGGGAGCAGTGTGACCTCTGGGTTTGAGCAGAAGGACTGGACGGGGAATGTGTGGCCCTGTGGTTTGCGTTGAAGGAATGGATAGGAAACTGTGTATTCCAGTGGTTTGAGCTGATAAACTAGGAGGAGGCAGTGTGGCCTAGTGGTTAGAGCTGATGGGCTAGGAGGCAGTTTTCAAAACTGAGAAATTGTAAAGAAGTGTGTCCTAGCTTTTAGGGCTGTGGGGCTAGGAGTAAGTCATTGGCTTGTAACTGAATACACATCTTTAAATGAATGTTTCAAGTACAGCAACATTTCAGTGAAACTATGATGTGCCAGGACATTCCCTGTGGTACAGTGGTTGGCAAAAGGTCAGAGAACACACTCGACCCTCAGCAGCCTCAATGACGCTTGCTGGCTGCAGATTAGACTGTGGCTGAGCTTTTCAGCTTTCATTGGATTAATTGAGCAACAAAGTCACAAAGGTTATGACCCCATGTTAAAAACCGATATGAAGCAGTTATATAAAATGTGTTTATGGGGTGTAATTTCTTTTTATTAACTCATGTAAACCTATGTAAAGCAACATCTATTGTATTTGTATTTGTAATAATGTCAATAGTCAATAACAGATTTCAAGACGGTGATGAAATGCTTAAAAAAATTAACAACATTCCCAAGCAAAGGCAAGTGCTTTCTATCTTTTTTATTGCAGGATATTAGGCTTTTTTGATTGATGGTCAGGAAATAAACCAGGTTTACTGACTTTTAGGCAAATTGTTTCTAATTTAATTTTATATGTTTCTTTTAGTATTACTTCATACAAACAACCTGTACTAAAAAAACAAAATTCTTACCTCAAAAGTTGCCTCTACTGTTTTTTTAATTTATTTTGTATTTACTGGAATGCCTCATATGTTGACTTTTCAGTCTGGTAAGAAGTAGCTGTTGATGAGTCTGAAACCAGTGTTTGGGGTATATTACTGTATAAAACAGATACAGTGCATTTGTCAATGTAGGATTCAGTTCATGTGCCGCAAGCTATTAGGACGCCTCGCTTACTTATAGTGCGATGTGAGACAAAGTGAAAATAAAGTTAAGAAAACTGAACTAACAGACTACAAATGGATCTGTGAGAAGGTTCTTGGTTATGCTATTTTTGTGTAAAAAATTTTGTTGATTTTTCTTATTTTAATAATACAGTACCAGTACTGGGAAATTGCTCCACAGACAATCCTGTGTATAAACCCTGAGAGATCGGCCTCATTGCAGCAGCCCACTGGGGGTTATAATTTGTGAACTTGCCTTCTGTGGATCTGAAGGTCTCAGTGTTAAACGGTGCTTCTGTATTGGTCATGCTTCACTGAGTGGAATCCTGCTACTGTCTGTGTTTAGTTCATGAAGGCTAGCTGCTTGAGTTACAGGTCACATCGTAAAGGAACTGCCTGTAGAAAAAATCTACTGTTCCTTCTTAAACTTGATTTACTTATCGACAATAACTTAATCTCCCCCAGAACCATAGGTACCACAGGGAGGCAAGAGCAGCCCTTTGAAAGATGATTGAATTAGAAACTGGGGCTTCCCACAAAGTTAACAGAGAAAGTTATTGGCTTATTTAGTTGTACTTGTGGCTTGTAACTGTCTGTCTGCTTTATGGGGCAATCCACTGTCTTCTGGACTAAGGGAGTCTCCCTTAAGCAGACTTGTAACAAGCTTGCTTCCTGACTGTTGCCAGTAATGAATCGTTAAAAGGGGATTGCTAGCATTTCAGACCCCACTGACGTGGGACAAATATGTTTGTTATACCACCTGGGTCACTATGATATTGTGCTATCTTCCAAAAATATGAATGTGTTTAATACTAGACCCAGAACTTTCCAGCTTGGATTAGCCTGTTTAGACGTAGATCAGTTTTAAACACATTTGAGTTCTAGTTAAAATGTCTTTCAACTAAATCTCCATGTTGTACAATTTGTCCCAATGGCCTGGTAGCACATTAAGTCCACCTTACGGGTGTTAGTTATAAACATCCCCTTACCGTACATCTAGATTAAGTGGCTTTTGAAACCCCTAATGGCAGTCAATAATGAGATTGCGACATATTACATGGAAGAAAATAGAGTCTTGACTGACAGACTCTGCATATATTTTACATGAAGTAAATTGCATGATCTAAACAATTTTATAATTTTGTCCAATCTAACAGATGAAGTATCATATCTTTACCTGACATTCTCACTGCCTATTTGTATTGGAAAGTGACATTTCTAAACATAAAATGTGATTCCTGGACATTTTCTGCATGTTGCGCTTATAGAATTTGTAGTAAAACAAGGTAACCTAGGACAGCAAATAAGAAATATGATAGACTGCACTGAAACATAATATCAATTCATACTCGCTTAAATACCAGTACATTTTAAGTACAGGCATTATTAGTTCTGTGTTTTTACTGTAGAATAACTGCATTTGTTTCTCTAACGACTACAGCTGTCAAAGATAACTTTAATCGTTTAGCATGTTAGTTATGCCACCATTGTACAGATTAGATTCAGTTATGAGAATTGTAAAATATATACAGTACTGCATCTCAGTATAAACAGCCTGACTTTGTATTTTTTCTAATACTTGTGAATTCCGTGCTCATGAAAAGTCAAGAACAGTGCCCATAAAGTACCATGAAAACTTCTCTTCACAGTTCTGTGAGTGAGCATGTGAACTTCAATCCTGATCTGACCCCCTAGATATTCAGCTCTGTGAGAGTGAGCAGTAAACTTCAATCCTGATCTGAACACCCCCGAGCTATTCAGCTCTGTGAGAGTGAGCATGCGAACTTCAATCCTGATCTGAATACCCCCGAGCTATTCAGTCCTGTGCCTCTCTCAAGCATAGACTGACCATTTAGCCATGTTGTTTGGTTATTACACCTTTAAATCACTCATCTTGTCAATGAAGACCCTTTAAATAGTTTTTAAAACAAGGTTAACTGGGTTATTATTCAACGATGTGTGTATCCTCTTGTTTCATCACCCTGTTGCTCATTAATAAAATGTTGCTTTGCATAATTTAAGTTTAGATAATAGCCTAAAGGGAGTAGAGTGAAGCTGAGCGTCTTGACTCAACACACTCCTCCAGGACATCAATAATGAGCTTTCTCTGTATCTGTCAATTCATCACTGCCTCTTTGAGACTTTCACTGAGCTGTGAACAGAGTGCTGGGATTCTGCCTCTATTGATATTTCATCCCATTAAGGAAACAGCACAGTCAAGTATTAACTGCTCAAACGAGTTGTTTAGTGCAGCTTCTCCTACACAAAGGCATAGATTTTACTACAGCCAATTTGGCAATATCACCAGCTTAATCCTACTTTAGCATCTCATCAATTGCTCTGTTCTCTTTTTCTCAGATACCTTGTAAAGCACTGCCATTTGCAGTAATGCAGCTGTCTACTGAAGTGGCATTGTTAAAGCTGTATTGGGATATACCTTCCAGCTGGCATTTGAACATCTCTTTCCTGACACAAGGGAGTAATTAAACTGCCAGTAATTTCTCATCACACTACTTTAATCAAGCTTAATGAATGCGGTAGCTGGAAGAATCTGTGATTGTTAATGTACACAGGCAACAATCTCAGCCTCTTAGTGCTGGAGACTAGGTGGCGCTGTGGAGTAATGGGTTCAAAGCAGTACCAGTTGAACACACCACCATAACTACTACCTAATTTAACAGGGTTATGGCAAACAAAGATAGATTAAATAAATAGTTTCTTTCAGTTGGGTATTCAGACACCTCTACCCCCTGCACACACTGTGCTATGGAAATGGCTTGCTGAAAGACTAACAGTTTATCAGCTTTGCTGCTAGTTGCCTATAATTGCCTATAATTTCTCACCTCTACAGTGTTATCATACAGTATCATTAACAGCAGCCTGACAATTAATAAAGTCATGAAGATGAACGGCTTAACTATGATAAGATGATAAGATGCTCTGCACTAACTAGACAGTGAGTGGGAAATCACACTTCACATTCTTGATGCCACAGACACTGCAAATAAATTCTAAATTCCAAGCTGGCCTTTTTTTAATGAATGCTCATCAAAGCAATAGCCATGGCAACAGCTCTCCTCATAGCTCTGCAAGCACAGTCTAACCCAGACACCCTTGTGCCCTTCACCCCAGCATAGCCCTATAACTGTACTACATTGTGTGGTGGTTTGTGATGTGTTAGATTAATTTCCTAAACATCTGAACTTCAACATACTTGAAATATTGGTAACCATTTAGAAAACCCATATTAGAAAGCACTCTAGCAGAGTTTACAATAAACTACAAGTCACCATTTGTTATGATGGCAATAATTCATTTTCACTGCTGGATTTACTATTTATTGCATCAGAGCCAAGGGCAATTCACAAACTGGAAACTATATTTAAAAATATACACTTTCCACAACATCTTTATAATTCCTGCACTGTACTGTTGAAATGTACAGCCACTCAATCTGAGGATATCTGCTATTCACTATTACAATATTGACAGCACAGTGTTCTCTCAAGGTTTAACTGATAAAAGGATTATCCTTCATGGGAACAAACCAGTGCTTAGCATTCTGATTTGTAGCTTTCAATTATTTTGTGCATTTTGCCTAAGTAAATACTCTCTGACTCTGACTTTTCCTTGAAATACTCTACATTCCTTTGGTTGAACCAGGCATGTCAGTGACATTCATCCCCAGCCATTGCCTTAAACAAAAAATCAGTTAATAATCCATTGTATGCACATGTACAAATCTAAGTTTGACATACAGAAACAAAGACAGATGTCTTCCTGTACCCTAGATCATAAAACTCTCAATAGCTAATATATGTTCCAGAAAGTTTTGTTCCAAATGAATGAGCAGTAAACAAAACTATATGTATCAGTGTCATCTTGATCCCCGTGATCTTGGCACATGTAAAAATGAAGCGTGATGGACAGTTTCCTCCATGTAGCTCCATGCCCTGATACTCTAATTCATATTTGCTTATGAAAATTCATCCCCACTTGTCAATGAGAATCCACTGGCACTGTCCTGTCAGCACCACACCTCCACGCACACAGAATCAGACAGCTGACAATGGTAATCAGTGATGACACCTCCATTCACCCCGTTTTTTTATTTTGTTACCCTATATTGTAACAAATCAAATATGAGTAAAAAATACAACTGCAGGCTTCTATTGTACCTCTAAGTCATCGAACCAGAAATGATCATGATGTATAATTGGGCATACTTTATTAGTATTAGTATTCTGAGTACTATTATTAATACTAGTATTCTGAGTACTATTATGAGTATTAGTATTCTGAGTACTATTATTAGTATTATTTTCTGACACCTGGTTTCCCATGTTAACTGCCTAACACATTTATCTTATAATTGGATGCTTCAAATATCACTATTATTAAATGCATTGTATGGACCTCCCATACCTGCATGTCAAACAAGAAACTGTAACCTATTTTGGTCTCACAATTCTTTGGCATCATCATTGTTATCGATTGTAATAATAATAATAATAATAATAATAATAATAATAATAATAATAATAATAATAATAAAACCCTCTCCGCCCACTACACAGCACATAGGGTTTCAGAGCATAAAAAAAAAAAAAAAAAAAAAAAAACTAGAGAAGAAACTAGAGGTAGGCTGCATTCAGGATCAGATTTTGCTATTTAAATTTAAATTTTAAATTTAAATAATGCCGTCAGACGTTTGGAAGTTTTTTTTACAAAATAACAAAATGGAAAGGTAAAATGTGCTGTTTGTGGAGTTTTAATGAGCTTCTGTGGTAATACCACTAACCTGCGGGATTATTTAGTAAGACAGCACCCGACAAAATACAACAGTGGGAACACAAGTAAAAAACAAAAGGAAGCAACACCTTTAGTGACAGCTTATTTTAGAAAGAAAGTTGATTCAAAAAGCATCATTGCAAAAGAAATAACAGGCCTGATAGTGAACGTCGTCACACATGATATCAGACCTGTTAGTATAGTAGAGGGCGCTGCATTTAAAAAATCTGATTGCGACTCTTGCTCTGTTGAAAGACGATCTCCAAATTCATTACTCTGGATCAAGAACGTGTAAAGGAAAAGCAATTTTATTCATGCATAAATCTTAGAGGTGCTGTCCAAGTTAAACATGAATATATTCACAATTATTTAGAATAAGCAGGACTTTCTACCTAGGTTAATCACTTCTTGTAATCATTAAACTAGTACTAAATGCAGTAAAGAAACTGTAGCAACCAGTGGAGCTACATACAGAAGGTCCTTACCGTCACAAGCTACATCAATCTATCAGTTTAAACTTTAATAGTTGCATTATAAAAACTGATGATTTGTAAAAACGTACCTATGTCAGCACTCACATATCCAACCCTATAAAATATATAAAAAAACTACAATGATGGTTAAATGAGTGTGACGCATATCTTTCATTTTGACCCGCTACAACCCTTGTCCATGCTATCAGGGCACACAAAAAAGATACAATGTCAAAAATACATAGCTGTAAGGACTGATTTAAAATAAGTAGGCCTCTATTTAGATGTAATGTAGTTTGTTTTGTTGGTACAGTATTATATTTTCAACAGAATAAGTATTTTAATTCAGAACAATACGATTCTGAAAATATCACTTGTCAAAGGAGATGGCACGTGGACTGTAATACAGTGTAGCGGGGGAACAGTTGATTTGCAAGACAATGTGGGAATGGACCTGATTATGGGGAAGGGTTTATGGTTTATGATTATGGGGAAGGGTATGGGAGTACTCTGTAAATAATGTGTGTTTGTAAACTGTGTTATTCTTATTCAGATCTCTTAGCGTTCTGTGTGTTTTGGTGCTTGTGTGACTGAGAACTGAGACTGTGTTTCAGTGTGTCACAGAGGGGGGTGGGAGCAGGTCTGACACGACTAGTCAGGGATAGGGAGTGTTGGACCAATGAGTGAGGAAAGGGGAGGGACTTGGGGGTGTGTGTGATGACAGTCGAGAGAGAAGTGGGACCTGACGGTGGGAGAATTGAAAGACTTGAGAGAAGAGGTTGAGTGTGCGAATGAGAGGAGAAGAATGAGAGCCATTGTTAACTAGAAGCTAAAATTAAATAAATAAATACAGCGGTTTCCTACTGCCTTGAACTACAACTAGTGTCTGTCTCATTATAGCCTGGAAACACCGCAGTTATAATAATTTAAAATCTGGTACGTATTGTAACAGTATGTAAAATTCCCCATTAACGACCCAATAGCAAAATTAAATCAAAATGTTACCTACGCACAGAACTGCGTAAAACGTAAAATGCAATGCAATTTAGCAAAAGATTAAAAAAACAACAATACTAGTTTCCAGAATTAAAACTGTATCCAAAGTCTGTATTCACAATTGCAGAATATAGTGCTCGATAAGGCCCTAATATTACAGTTCACTTGCAAATGAAAATTCACAGCGCTTTGTTTTTGCTACATTTTCGTCATGTGAAAGTGGAGGAAGCACTGTGTAACTGCACAATAAATACAGACTGATCTGGCATCAAAAAACGCGTGACGGGTTTTTTGTTTGGATTTCCAGCAATGGGTGATATCTCTCAGTAATTGCTAAGGATACTTAGTTTACTGAAATAACAAAGGAAAATGAATAATTCAAGAGAATATGGCACTAACCTGTGATAGCAGTCACTGTGTGTTTTCTCCATAGTTTATCAAGCACTTCTTTATTTTTAGTAAACTTTTCTAAAGAGTGTTTTAATACGCAGCTAATCCCTGATGCCCACTTCACAAAGCTGATCCCTTCTATAAAACAGCGATTTGTGCTTCATAACTGAAATGACTCCAAATCTCTTAGCTTGGAGTAATCCCCTGTGGAAATCCCAGTATTGCGCAATCCAGAGGAACTACTGAAGTTCAAGCTAGTATTGGAACAGATACACCATTAGGAGAGCAATGTGTGTTGGTGTGTGTTTGTGTTATGTGCATAGCAATATGTGTTGCTGTTTGTTTTATTATGTGCATAGCAATGTGTGTTGGTGTGTTTGTGTTATGAGCATAGCAATGTGTGTTGGTGTTATGTGCATAGCCATGTGTGTTGGTGTGTGTTTGTGTTATGTGCATATGTGTACTTTTGCATGCATGCATGCAGGGTTGGGCAAAATACTCAGGAAATGTATTTTCAATACAAAATACAAAATACTCAGAAAACAATGTATCAAAATACAAAATACAAATTTCTTTGCAATCACTGTATTTTCAATACAAAATACAATAGTATTTGGGAAAATACAATTTGAAATTACAAAATACATAAATGTTTTTGATATTTTTGATAATTAGGCCTGAACCTGGACATTCTGGAATGCTTTAGATGGTTGTTATACGTGTAACCCTTAAAAGTTGTTCTTTAGGAAATATGTGGGTTTTTTAGCATTTTCATAAAGGACTCTTCAGAGACAATTACTGTTCCAAGCACCTTTATTTTTTTGCTGTCAAGATGCAGTTTTAAAATAAATAACAATTTTCAACACCAGAAAGTCTTAGAACTTTTTTTGTTGGGATGTAGGGGGAGTAATTCTATAGCAAGCAAAAAACTTTGAATATGCATTCCACAAAGCAGAACATTTGCCCATTGCTGAATTACTGAGATGGGACAATGTTGGGTACTCTATCTGTCTATATTATATCTGTCTAATAATAACCTGTCTCTCTCAAACTTTAGCCAACATCTGCAATTTTGCTAAACTGTCTTGCTGCTTTAAAGTTACTCCCAATCAAATACGCGATCACTATAATTAAATTTCATACAGCTGAAGGTTAAAATATTTAAACTATTACTGACAATGTATTTTGGCATATTTTGAAATTACAAAATACTCAGGAAATGTATTTTCGATACAAAATACAACATACATCTAAATTTGCATTTGCATTACAAATTACAAAATACAAATGTAATGAAAATATGTATTGTAATTACATGTATTTTCAATACTGCCCAGCTATGCATGTGTGCATGTCCATGTGCTTTTCCCCTTGCTCCATCACCCTGCCTCCTCTCCACTCAGCCTAGTTTTGTAGTGGCTGTGTTGAGATCAGTTCACACACAGAGTTAAGCTTTTAGCTGTAATTGGCCTTCAAATTTCAAAAGGCTATGTAACCTCAAAGCACAGTTCACAGAACAGCCAGATTAAGCCATTGGATTCATAATAAAATGATTGTCTTTGTATACAAGATGTGTCCATCACATGTTTACAGATCTCTCAGCAGTATGAGTAAAGCTGCAATAAAGCATTTTGCATTAAAGAAGAAAAAGCAACAACCAAAAATACATAAATAAATATCAATAAACAATTCTAAACTTGTATAAGAACCTCAATTTCATATTGCAGTGTCAAATACTGGAATAATTTCTTGTTTTTAAAACCTGTCACAGCTCTACAAGCAGACAATACAATGATCAATATTATCTGTACAAAAAAAGTAGCAGTGGGAATTACAAACAAAGCAGAAATGCTAATTTGGCTCTCTTGTAGATGCCACTATACTTACATTTACTTTAGTTTTTTACACATAGAATGTTTTTGTCACTGTGTATAGCTATGGTCAAAAGATTTGCATCACCTTAGAGCAAGGTTTTTTTAAACCTTTTTTTGAAACCATACCCCTTTCTCTCTGGAGGTTTCAGCTCAAGTACCCCTTTACACTTCTGTCTCTACTGAATGGTACCACAGTTGCAATAAAAGGCAGAATAATCTGAATACCACATAATCTGAATAACAATCTTTTTCCCCTTTTATTTATGTCCTAACTGTTTGGGACTGACAAACTGCTGGTTTAGGACAGAATACCAAACAGTAAACTACATGTCTTTGGATGCACAGAATTAAAAATGATCTTTCTATTCTGCAAAATTATAAATAATTCAAAATTGTCTGCACTGTAAATGTTTACTTCCCATCATAATAATGTGTGCCATTTAAAATGTTTACAATATCAAAAACATTAATCTCAACATAAAACTAATAACTGACAGACTTTTTTTTTTTTATTAAATCCAACATAAAAATGATCCAAAGGGTTCGGTATAACTTTCTGTCGCTTTGCACTTTCTGTAGACTGTGTTTTCTTCCCTCATTTTTCTTTTGCAAATAACAAATGTAAGCATTTCACACAACGAAAACTATTTCAACCAGGCACTATCGCTGGTACTAAAAAGCAGCCGCATCAAATAAATCAAACAAAAAACATCAAAGTATGAGTAATGTAATTATTATTTATGTTTACCAGAGCATTTGTACTTCTCAATAATGCAGAAAGATTGTGAATTGATTAGGATTCAATTACACGACGAGTTGAAAACAGCAAAGTTTGTGAGCAGCACAGTGTACTGTCTACAGGCAGAATCACCAGACGCCTGCTTCACTGTACTACTGTATGGCTTCCAGTAGACTTTTGCGATATCACCTTGTAGTTTATTTGATTACATGATGTTAAATAAAATATCTAAATTATCAAAATTATATTTTTTAATTATGTCACAATCCTAAAATTCTAGGGGATGCAAAACCTTTGGCCAGAGCTGTACAATGAGTGCACAAATCCAGTCCTTGAGATCTGGTCCTCTAGATTTTATAGGAATTAAGACACAGAGAAGAACTATTTCCCCACAGGTTTACTAATAAGTCCTATTCAGCTGGGAAGCTGCTTCTGCCCTACTTTGACAGGCTTTCATCCATTTCTTAGGATTTTTCTCCATACGGTATGTAAAACCTGGTCTCAGGCTGCTTATTTGACATTAATTAACTTATTTGTTTAATTCAGCTGTGGAAATATTACTCTGAGCTGGCAAGGGCCTCCATGGACTTCTACCTCTTTTCAATGTGATTCTCATATTGTGGTTCAAGGAATTATAAAAAAAAATGTAAGTGGTTAAATATTGATCAGTTTTAGTGCTTAACATTTCTCCATAGACGTTAACAGTTTGCGTATTGATGAACAATTGAACCCAAACAAACAGATCTTCCAGTGCAAGGAAGCAGACCAATGTGACGCTGTTGCTGGGGGTCGTTGGCAGATGGGGGAGGGCCAGCACACTGAAGGGATTGTCACCAGAGAATCAGGCAGTAGATATTCAGTCATGGGGTTTCTATGAGATTTTTTTACACAAGAAAAATGTCTTGTGTAAAATGGTTTTTTGGTTTTCTGTTCGCTCATTATTTTACCCGAGTAAACTGGGCTTTTTACCCGACGTCATGCAAATGAATGGGAAAGGTGGTGGTTGATACGTAAATTAACTATGTGTAAAGAACTTGTACTGTTTTTGAAGATTACTAGTGAAATTTTGTGAAAATGGGGTTTCCATTTGCAGAGAACTGGTACACGAGTGAATCTAGGCTGCTGTAATAAAGCAAAATACCTTGTGCCTGGCTGGTTAATAATGTGTTTTACTACTCTTGCCCAAATTGTTTTTCAAATTTCATTACCGTGGTGTGATGTCTGTTTCAACTAATTTAACTTATGACTCATTAATTAAAAATGAACTTGAGTATAAAATGAACTGATCAACAGGTATTGCAGACCACCATGGCTGAAAACCGGCAGAGACATACATAATGATTTCCTTTACATGAGAGTAGATGTTAAAACTTCATGCTGATTTGAACTCAGCTCTCGCCAAGATAAGCAGCAACTAAGTCGTAGCTTTACAGTAAACTAATGTGATCCATCTGCATCTCCATCCATTTGCATTTCTTTCCATCTGATGATGTAGATATCCTTCTGCCTCGTATTGATGGCTGAAGTGTAATGCTGTCTCCAGGGAGCAGCTTATTTTGCCTCCCCAGCACATCAGCACAGAGAATGGCTGCGATGCTGGCTCCAGGGATCAACCACAGTGTGGTCTCCCCAGTGCATCATATATATATATATATATATATATATATATATATATATATATATATATATAATATATATATATATATATATATATATCCCTTTCATTCAAGCAATACAGAATATAGGGGATCAGGTGATGCTGCATACACTACCCTTGCTTAGAAACCCTAGCTGTCGGGACAGGTGGTGAGGAAGCATTCAACACCCTGCTTGGGCAAATATGGCTAGTGAGTACTTGAAAGGGAGGTGGCAGATACTGATTAAACTGACTGAAGTGCATTCGTTCGTTCCCAACATTGTCACTGCCTGCTGTATCCTGCACAAACTCTTGTCAATAACAAAATGAGGTGTTCAGGAATCAGACTGCCTGTGAGATATACAGGGAAGGTTATCAGTGTTGCAAAGTCTCATAAGAAAAAAAATGGCACTGCCTTTCTAAACAAGCCTAAACAAGCCCAAAACAACAAGCCATGTTAGAGTATGGGTGCTTATGCAAAATCCAACCAGCAACTCTCAAAAACAAGCCTAATTCTGGTTATTATAAGCGGACTTCGCAACTTGGAAGGTTACCTCAGCCGCCAGTTTCACCTGGACAGATTCTCTCCTTTCTTGTAAGTTGTGTTGGATTTACTGTTATGTTAAATATTAATGATGCAAACAAATACAACACAATCAATATGTTCATTTGCAATTTTATTTGGTCATTTCTGAGAGGGCATTAACAACCTGGATGTTTTGGGCGCTCGAGCTGGTTCATGACATCCATTTCACCAACTATATTTATTAACGAGGAGGCCAGACACGCATTGTCTGGACATAGCTGGTATCAAAAAAAAAAAAAAGGATGGGAATTAATTCAGTTGGACATTTAAGCAGCTCACTTGCTCTTCGTGTTACTGTAGATTGCCATTGGCTACATCAATGCTGCAATTGTGATGGGCAAACCTTACACCGCAGCATTTTGTTTGTTATTGTTCCTGCATTCTGGCCTGACGTCACCACAAAGCCAACCTGTCACAGAGAGAAATTCTCCTTCCAAATGCAAATGACCGAATTAATATTAAAATATGAGAGGGTATATTTAAATGTCTCTGTCAGTGATCCAATTTGGCCTTGCGCGACGACAGATAACGCACCACTTTCTTAAACTTAGCTTGCGTTGAAGAACCACAAGTACAGCCTGCCTATTTTGGCCACCATATATATATTATAATTATAAACCTATTACACATGAACATACAGTATATAATTGTGACAGAGTCAGAATGACTCTTGGTGATAAATCTCCCTCCCAACCTGTGAGGCTGCAGTATGAAGGAAACGAGAGTGCCCTGGACTGTATGGCCTGACAATTCATTCCCAGGGTTAGGTGGAAGTCGGCCATCTGGAAAGGGGGCATAGCTACGGTACATTATGTCATCGCTCCAGAGGAAAAGTAATATCGCAACCGCAGATTGTCTTGTCTAAAATCTATTTGTTTGTTGTTATTAGATGACTAACATGATTCAGAGCTGTCACTACAGACCAACAATGTAGTTGTTCACGATAAACTGTATTTTCATCACAAGCACTACAGCACTCACTTTGGACTTGTGACTGTGTTTGTGTTTACTGTGTGTGTTTAAATACCGTGTTTATTGTTTCAGGACTAAACCTGTGGATTTAACTGAATTATTATTATTTTTTTACTGTTGTCATCAGACTTTGGATTATAAATAAATCATCATTTCACCAGTACTGTGTTGTTTGTCATTGTCTTCAGCACTGCATCTCCTCTACACCTGCGCACTGCAAAACAATAATATATACAAGTTTTCCTATAGAACCGTAGCTTCAGCAATTTTGATCCTTATGGTAGTCTAAAACGGAGCATAAAATCCAGTACTTTTGGTTATTGATATACAATGTTTGCAGTCAAAAAGTTTAGTACAGTACATTTTCAAAATACTGTTAGTAAATCTACAATAGTCCACCTCAGACCCGACTGTCCCTGTTAGTTTTTTTTAATTGGTATTTTCTAGACCTTAAGCCGTAGGTGAGTTGAAAGGTATGTCACTAAATGTCTACATTCACTTTTTTGGGGCAAGATGGGGTAGGTGCCCTTGGCTCTTCCAATCCATTCCACTGCAGGTCTTTGTTCCAACCAGACCCTTAATTAACTGGTCAATTTAATAATAAAGGGTCTGGTTGGAACAAAATGCTCAACACATTTCTTAGTAGTCTAATCCACCTGGGCATTTTTGTAACTTTCTGAAGCTTTGTTCTGTAAGTCTTGCTGCAAGATGATGTTAAGCCCTATATTTGTCTTTTTGAACAAATTTGTGGAACTAACAGATTTATTTTCTTTTTCATTCTTCTAAAACATAGTTTATGATGTCACATGAACTGTAACTCACTAAAACCCATCTATTATCCTGTATATATCACAAATATGGTAGGATAGGGTAGGATCAATTTTTGTTATTCCACTTGAGTGGAGTAACATGCTTACAAGGACTAGTCTTGAATGGGTCTTTGCTTCCATTCCAATCCAGTGGTGTGCTGCTGAAATTCAGGATGGAGCTGCGCTTCGGTAGCTCAAACAACACTGTCATATACTTTCAGATTGCTATTGTTATTGTTGATTTGCATGTTATTTTAATATAATCAGTTTAATTTTTTTATCTATTGAAACTCAAAGTTAGTTCTGTACTCACAGTAAATCAAAGATTGACTTCCAGTTAAATAATGAGTGGATTTTTGCACGTTAAAATACTTTTTTAGTGGTTTAAAATACATTTTTTTAAGTTAAGATGTCCCGATGGATACCCAGATAAGTGATCGAATTGTTTAACTTTTTGATTTGGGATCTGATGTGTTAAAGTAAAAAATGCCATTCACAATCTTTCCAAGACTCGTTGGTATCGCTCAGCAAGACTGGCGCTGACTTGAGAGATGCTACACAAGTGACAACGCTCTGAGAAGGAGTGGTATTATTTTGTATTATGAATATTGTTTTAATAGCGTTTATTATTAGGATTAGGGATGGGAATTTCGAATAGCTTCCTATTTGAATAACCTGGGTGCAACATTTTTGTGTATTTGATTACCCAACTCTTGTCCCTTATGCTCCCAAAAATAAAAGGCAAATGGGTGTGCACAAGCAGACAGCATAACAGTGTAAGCCAGTAAAGTTTAGCCGGGTTCTCAAAGTATACAAAAAATGTCCAAGACAAGATTTCTTCGTTCAATACCCTATTTCTTTAGGCACAAGTTTTTCCTTTTGTTTGTTTACTGAATTAAAATACAGAACTCAATGAGCAGCAACGTCACAGCGCTATCTCTTCCAATTAAAGCAACAGTAGCATAATATTGCGCAAACCACCAAATAACAGTTTTTGCTGTAGTGTATTCAGAATAAAGTAACACCTATCATATAGCAACTTAAATATTCTACATCTGCTTAATTCTAACAAATAATATTTATAAATTAATCTTAATAGTGTAAATATTGTAACCTGGCCAAAACAATAGAAAATACATTACAATAGTTCAACATTACTAATTACAAATAGCCATCATGCACTGACATCAGATGAATTAGTCAAGTTACTTTGTTTATTTAATAACCTGTAAATAATTCAAAACAAGGATCCCTGGTTGTGCTTTTAATGGTCAGTGCCGTTGCTCCATCCATTCACAGAAAGTCAACAGTAGTTTTTTACATTGAACTGCAGTCCAGAGTTAAAAAAGAACTCCTTTCCAACTTCAAGTTTGGATTAGTTCTTTTAGCACTTGCTATATACATTATTTTATTTCAGTTTACACATTCAAAGTTCGCTGGTGCCATTCTCCCAAAAGCTGTTTCACGACTGGCTAGCAACAGCTGCAGAAGCTGCTGTATGCAGTCATTACAGAGGAACTCATGCAGGCATCTGTTAACATTAGCTAAAAACAAGGCAATATTGCATAATTAATTAGGGTCCTTATATTAAATATGCAAATAAAAACAGGTTTAAGACATAACACTTGTTAAGCATCAGCATTAAAAAATAATTAAATACGTGTTTGCTTCTACTAGTAGGTAATGTATACGTTTTTTTTTTTTTTTTGTGAATATGTAATACGCTATTCAATTATTATTATTTGATTTTTTGGGGGGTAATCGTGTATTTGACTGCATTGACCCATTCCTAATTAGGATTATTATAATTCAGTTTTAGAGTTGCTGTGACCATATGGTAATAGCTTAGTTGCAGGTTTGCTTGTGAAAAAAATGAGTATCATTTGTACACATACATTTTCAAATCTTGAATACAGTATTTTCATTTTCTGACAAGCACACAAATGTGCACATGTTTAATGGCTAAAGTAACATATATTGAAAGGCTTCATTTAGCCACTTTCTTTTGAGGCGTGGGCTCTCTTTGGTTACCACACACAGTTAGAAACATACTGAAAGTAAAAACCATTATGAAAAAATAAATATATTGGGCCAGATAAAATTTCATCCAGGCCAGTAAAAACACTAGCTCAGTGGCCCAAGGGGCCAGTAGTTAAAAATCTAAACGTAGAGCCATGATGGATCATAGTCTAAAGGGGTTTACTGATGATGAATATCTTTATTCATTTACACATTTTCAAGTTTTAAACTTAACATTCACAATCACCAATAACTATATCTACTTGATAGTTTGACTTGCCATTTGTAATGACTTTCGTGAACACAGTGGTTTTACAAGCTTGTGAAGTTCTACTTTCAAGCGACTTCAATGAATACTGTACTCAAAGCTATTAGTCAGTCTATACAAGGAGCCGGTTATAACCCTGTTAGCATGAGGGCTGAGAACAGCCAGCCCTGCATCTCCCACAAAGCAAGCCTGGTGGCACCCTGGCAACGTATAGGTTCCCAGGAGGATTATTCAGGACAGAGAGAGCCAGATTTACACAGGCCCAGTGAATACACAGAAAGATGGGAAGCTATGTGTATGGCAGCATAGCAGCCAGCCAGCCAGAATTCCAGGCTGCTGTCCGCTCAAAGCGCAGGGCTCAAAGCTAAATGTGCTGCAGAGGCTGATGTTGATGTTTAGAGATTGTCATGTTCTCAGAGCAGGGCTGATCTGCAGCAGATGCTGGAAATTAGCTGTTGAGGATTTGATAGAAAACACTGATGAGTACTCCTCTACCACAGCTCACTTCTCTCTCTGTCACACATACACATTAAACTTTTAGCAAACACACCAAATAATTAGCTTTCTCTTTCAATAGTAACCTGAATAAAATAAATAATATACCGTGTAAACGTTACTGTAAAATCTGAAAATGTGTACACACACGCACGCACACACGCACGCACACACACATACTCACGCACGCACACACGCACGCACACACGCACGCACACACACACACACACACACACGTAGTCAAAAGTTTACATACCCCAATGGAAATATATATTTTCTAGAAATTTCTCGAAAAATAAGTTTAGTACAAATCTTATGTAGCAAAGGTTTTGCTTTTGTGGATGAGGAAAAAAAAATGACAAGAAACAGATGTCTACAATTATTTATTTCAGCAGTCTGCAGCCACATCCTCCACATCCACATCCTCCTGTGGTGTGTGTATATATATATATATATATATATATATATATATATATATATATATATATATTATATATATATATTGCCTATATATATCACCACAGGTGTCCTCGTATATAGTTTTTAAACCTTAAGAAAACATTTTCTGAGTGTAAAATATTTCTGGTGTCTATACAGTATAACCACTATACTATTTTATCACCAGCCCCAGACAAGATATGCTTTTACCATCCTTAAGCAAATGCACATTTTCCTAACATTTCTAACCAAGAAAAACCTGCATAAAAAGCTGTTATAAACTTGTGACTGAATAAACAGTTTCAATATTGTAAGGTTATCAGAATTGGATTGTCAATTGCCACAGGGTTAAGGTAAAAGTTAGAATTGTTTTTCTGTATTTTATATTTAATTGTGACTGAATTACATGCTTTCCATGTACAGTATATAGAAATGCATTGTTTTCCTGGATTTGTACAGCATAGGAAGTGTATACCTATATCTGTTTTTCATCCCCCTATAGAAACTTGAGAAAGCTGGCTGGTGGTTACCACTGGGGTTTTGTATTCCCAGGGTCATGTGATTAGCGTGTTATTTCCAGTGATGTTTTCATTACGTGTGCTTTGAAAATATTTGTTTACTATATTTTTTGACCATGTTAATATTTCATGTAAAATTAATAAAAGTTTTCGGTTTTAGCTCACCCATTTGACACAGATTACATAGCCTTTTCTCTATTAAATATCTGAAACAAATCCATGCCTCTTGTACCACTTTTCCTACATCTGCCCTTACCTCTTTATTCTCTCTCTAACCCCCACCCCTCCTCATTTCTCTTACACTCATTAGAACCCATTCTATTTGCATTCCCAGGCTTGTGAGCTGAACACAACTAATACAGTCCAAACTGGTACAGCGTTCAACTGACTTATATGTGCTCTAAATATAATAACAGCGTCCCAGTGCTATTCAGAATACTCACGCTATAGAAATTTACATTTCAGCCATACCAAGTCTGTATCCTTGATTTCTCAGGACTGTAACTCAGCCATTACGTCTTCTGCTTTAACTCTCCTGCACAGAGGAATATGTACATATATTTATGCCTAAGCAATAATACAGCATATCCTGAATTACAAAAAGCAAAGAAACAACCGATATTCACTGAATACAAGCGAGACAAGTGATGTTAGCATGTCCTTATTTAGGAGCCACTTAAGATATGTGCATCATACAAGGAGAATACTATAATGAACAGGCACTTCACCCCAAAACACAAATCAGATATTTCAAAGACCAACGTCTTACTATTTAACTAAAGAGCCAGTTCTGTAAATGAGAGCTAAGTATGTGCCTTACCTCTTAATGTCAGTATTTTTAACTCATCATCTGCTATGTGGAAATTGCAGTATAAAATACTGACATGTTTCCATGTTACTAACCAATTATCCTACTGAATGAAACTGCAGCCATTCTTTCCTGTTAGCAGTCAAACCTGTCAAATGACTGCTATGGTTTACAGCTTCCCCAGCCTCTGTGATTAAAGGCTTCTACCAGTGTAAATGTGGCCATGAAATATTGATGGGGCTCGCTGCACCAGCTATTGCTGTATTATGTGCATTTGTATGTCAGTGTGTAGAGTGCACACACATAAGCACACATCTATAAGCACTGTAAATATTTTTGTGCATAGGCACAGAGGACTGGGAGCACTGGTATATATGGACGTGAAGGGCCCTGTAACAGGGATCTTGCTTGTGAGTGTGCATTCGCTGCTGAGTGACTGGCAGGAGATCAAGACAGAGGTTGAAGTTGACACACCCGCAGGCAAACAGGATTTATTTACACAAACACACACAGTGAGAACAGCTCACGTGACACTACCAACCATGGCAGCTCACTGAGTACATAAGGCCAGCGTACAAAATAAACAATACAAAAAAACTATAACACAAAAGGTACACTAAAAATTGTGTGCGCTGCTCCCTAATGCATGGAGGTCCCGCTTGCTCACCTCACTATACTTTATGGGGATCCCTGAACTAATCTTTATGTATCAACACAAACCCTGACTCCGGCTGTCGCCGGTATTGGCTTCTTCTTTTGGCTCCGATCCCGGTTCACCATCACGGTGATCGGAGGATTTTAGTAACATATTTCGGTCTCTATGCTCGGGTAGCATGGACGTTCTTCAGCCCATTCTCCTTGACTTTGCAGCAGCCCCGAGGTGAACAAACAGGACCTCTTTATACCTGACGCCGTGTTGGAACACACCTACCTGCTGATTATCCACAGCTGACAATCACACACAGCAGGAAGGCTCTCCCAGGAGCATCAGGTACTGCATTATTCAATTCCAACAATTACACACATTTACACAATACTATTTACAATGTACACACACAACCCACTCTTCATGTGCAGGGCTCCTGCCCTGCTACAGGCCCTTATACAATTTAATGTCAACATGTAGGCCTAACTGTGAATTAAGCAAATGAGTGAATTATGGAATTGTGAAATATCGAGGGAGTACTGTGTATTAGAAGCTCTAGAGAAGGGGGAAGAGGGGAGTCACAGATCACAGACACTGCTACCCAGAGAAGCTCTGGACTACCACTGAACTTCTTACTCACAAAATGCTTCACATAAACCATTGAGCCCAGCCCACAAAACGTCTTTCAGTTATGTAACGCAAAGAGAGGTAAATAAACCACTTAAAAAAGTTATAGAATAATGGTGATAATGAGAACTACAGGGACAAGTTGAATAGACTATTGAAATAAAGACAGAGTTCAAGTCTTGAACTGCTGAAACATACCTGTCAAGAAGATTGGTAAAGGTTATCCTACTGACATGTACAAAAACATGCTAGGCACGTTGTCTTTATTTAAGGTACTGAATTTATTTACTTCTAGTATGCACTCTCATGTGTTTTTGTAAAGAATCTAATGACTTACTACATATTGTCTTTTATAACTCAAAGCATCTCAGTCAATTTAAATGTCAGTTAACTGATACAATATGCCGGGCAAATGTACTGGCTGTAGTGCTTCAGGCAATACACAATCTGTGTGCATCTAGCCAACTAGAAGTAGCATGTGGCGGAATCTCTATCTCTGCACATCTAGCCAACTAGAAGCAGCATGTGGAGGAATTAATATTCCAAACTGATAAGCTGTGTCCAACAGGCTCAGCAAACACAACATGCTAAAACTAAAGGTTCACATAAAATTACCATACACTGTTAAACATGTCCTATATGATTCCTACAGTATTCCAGTATGTTTTTAAATGACTTAAAATAAATCTAAAACCCTGTATTAATGGCATAGCACCTATTACCTATTAGGGATAGACTACATTACAAAGGTGGCCAAACCGTGGCCTGCGAGCCACATGCAGCTCTTTTGCAATCAAGAGCGGCTCCCAGTGAAATGCTGGGTGATGCACACTTTGCGGCTCGAATGAACTGAAAAAAAAAACGAAGAGAAAGTAAAAATAAACACAATGAGTTTATTATTTTTGTTCTCCATAGTCTCCTCTCCCATTCTCTCCTTTTCTCTCTCTCGTTTCTTTGAGCCTGCATGTTAATTTCAAGGATATTTTGTCACTTGTTGTGCAGATGCTCCTTTCTGCGTTCAGTAAAGCTGATGTAACGACTCAAGCAAGCTTTGTAAGGCATGGAACATCACTCACGGCAAACATCCTTATTCAGAATTAATCTTTTTATAAAATTGAAGTGTTGGCGCTAGACTAGAGAATGCATATTTAAATGTTATATTGCAGGTCTAAAATTTATAATATATTTGAGCAGGTACTGTAATCCCTTTCAAAATAAATACAGTGCATTTGTCATCCACAAAGCTCTCAAAAGTATTTTATACATGCAGCAGTCATACATAAAAAAATGCGTCTTTTTTTTTTTTTTTTTTTTTAAATCCAGCATTCAGATCTTCAAGGGAAGAGCTTGTTAAAAAGAATCCTTACAAACGTGTGTTTTTATGTGCTGTTTTTGGTGAAATCGGGTCAGTCATTGTATTTTCTTCATAATATCTGAATATTTTATTTAAAGTGTGTGATACATACAGTATAAACAGAAATAATGGAAAAACACCAGTGTGTTACATTTAAAGTTTAATACACTGTAGATCTACAGTACAATACAAATTACACAGGAACTGTTAGGGCTCTGCAGTGTTCTATCCCTTGTTCTTGTGTATTTTGCTGTCATCAAGAGATACTACTGTACTGCACAACAATGCTAGTATTTAAAATGTCTTGCTTGCAAACATTTCATGTTTTACAGTATGTGTCTTTCGGCTCTTGACCATATGGAAATTTTGGAATGCGGTTCATAGGGTCAGGAAGTGTGGCCACCCCTGCTATATTATGTAGGATTCATAGTTTTACTATAAAAACAACGCACCAAAATATAACACAATCCTAATCAAACACTGTATTATATGAATTAAAAGTTTTCTCTTTAACCCTAAAGGCCTCTACACACCAGATGCGATGTGACAAGCGAAAGTGTCATACGACACACCGCACCACAACAAAAAAAAAGAAACATGTTTTGAGTCACACTGCCTGCAGAGTGACAGGGCAACACTTAAGTGATGTGAAAAAATAAGATTGGTGTCTATTTTTCTCAAGCAGCAGCTAGGGAACTGGCCAATGAGGAACAGCTTCCCTTGTGTGCCTTTTTTTTCAGTAAACAATGGTGGAAGAAAATATCATTCTTGCAGTATCAAAATACCCAGAGCTGTACAATAAAGGGCACAAAAATTATAAAGTTATAGCTTAAAAAGTTGTCTGGATGAAAATAAAAATTACAGGTATGTTATTTAAACAGTTCTAGCCATACGTGGGGATGTGTAACGCTGTATTTTTCCGAGCCTCAGCACTTCCTCTTTATTTTTTAAGAACTGATGCTTTGAACACAGCTGGTACTAATATGTTGAGTTTCCATATAGCTTTGATTACTCTAGCCCTTCTTTCTAAATAAAAGGGATCCTGGCTGTACATAGAACATACAGGTGTTCTAAACATGGACAATGCAATTGCTGAATCCCTTTTAAATGCACTGTTTTTTAAACCCATTATTTAGATCCATATGTATGGTTCAAAACAGTGGCATAGTGTGGCAAAGTGGCTGCTGCTTGTGTACAGGTGATGGGTGATGCAGGTCAGGTGTAATCGCAGGCAGGCAATTGTAATCCAGTTAGAAATACTTTATTTTGTAATTCCCGGTCTGGTGACTAAAACAATAAATCTCCTGCAATACACACCTATGTGTAACGCACAGAGGGTACTTACACAAATGGTTCTGCACAACCAAAATAATAACAAAGTATTTATCCGCCCCAAAATAATACAAGACATGGTACCAGTCCGGGTGCGTGCTGTAGTGCTCGTGGTGGGTGATAATTTATTAAAGACAGTGAGTGGAAAGTGCAGTGATGATCCGGTTTAGTGCTGGCCCAAGGCCACAGCTCCAGATTCATGCTGTCTTGTAATTACAAAAAGACACAGGCAGTTACTAAACACACAAACAAACAAAACACTCACAAACTCTTTTCTATTTCAAGGGACAATCTCCCGGTCCTTCCTGTTCCTCGTATTTTAAACCAAGAGAAGGAAAAGATTAGCGTTTCTCTGGCCCCTTTTATGCTATCCCGCATGACCCCTTGGTAAATGATTGCAGCTGCGTCTATTGATTGCAGCCGTTACCTCGTTTACCTTCCAGGTCAATACGTTCCTGCAACAGTTTCGCTTCCTTCCAGGCTGACAGACTTCCTGACCCTGGAAACGAACTGTCAGGTCAGCCCGTCCAGACTTCTCCTTTCGCTATTTAGCGCCCTCACAGGTCGGGAGGGAGATTTACAACCAGACCTCATTGTATTTCTGTCACACTTAGGCAGGACTTTTTTTGTTTGTCTGTTGGCGTGAAAAAGAAAGGCTTATTGAAGTATTGTATCATTTTTAATCAATTTGTAATATTTTAATTTTTAATTTTAATTTTTTTATTTTTTATGTTTTGAGTCGGCACAACAGATATTTAAAGGCAAGTACTTTCGGCATGAATAAAATGTTCAAACCTAATTATTACTTCCTGTGGCAAAGTGGTTAACAGTGTGCAGGTGCAAGTAATCAATGAACAGACAGACAATTATAATCCAGGTGCAAAGTTGTTTAATGGGTTTGTATGTCCAGTGCCTGACGGAAAAACAGACAGTAAACAATAATGATGGTAAGTAATACAGCGGCGTGTATTACTTATGATGTAATCCCCGGATTGGTCTCGAAATAATAGTCCAGTTTATTGTACGCTCACAGGAAACACAAAACACATACAGTCTGCTAGTGCGTGAATTAGTGCTCATGGTGCAAACACAGTTATTTGTGATACAGTGCAGTGCTGTTCCAGGATTGTGCTGTCCTCTGGCGACAGCTCCGGAACATGTTAGCTGTCTAATGATAACAAGCAACAATTAGACAAAACAAACAAACACTCACGATATGGATACACAAAGCACAGGTCCTTCTGGGTTCTTTTTCATAAACCAAAACGAAGGAACAGATTACGTCGCTTCGACCCCTACTTATACTGTCACTCATGACCCGTTTGGTAAACGAGTGCAGCCGCTCCTCCAATCCACGACTGCCACATCATTTCCCACCCGGGTCAATGAGTTAATATACCAACGTTCCATCCCTTTTCTAAATGACCAACTTCCTTTTAACCCTAGGAATGAAGTGTCAGGCCAAGCAGTCAAGGGTACTCTGTTCCCGGTACTTAGCGCCCTCACAGGTTTACCACAAAGAATTATTGTCTTTCTGTCACACTTCCATATAAAATAAATCAAACGAAAGCCAACAAATGAAACAAATTAAATGAAAGCATACAGAACCATTATTATATCAAACAAAAAGAAAAATAAACAGTCTGCTACACTTCATTACTATTCACTGGAATATCTCTGTGAATGTGGAGACATGCAAGCCCAGCTATTCGGTTTTTATCGGTCGCATTGCGAAGGAAGGCAGGTCTTTAATTGCCTGTGAGGAAAAAGATCTTTCTGAATATGCTGTTGACACTGGTAGGGTAACTAAGATTTGCAGAAGCTTGTGCACATTTGGATAAATAGTGCATCACACTGCCAATATCACAGACTTTGGTTTTTCTCCAGTATTTTTACATTTTTGACACCACAACTTCATTTCAGCAAATACTACTGACTCAGGTTAATGCAGAGCACAGCTTCAATACATGGTGTCCACCAGGGTGAAGCAGAATCCAAAATGACGGAGAAAAAAATAGCACTTGCCGTTGAAAAAACCCTTGCAATTATAAAGATACAGACAGGAGAGATAATATATATAGCCTATTTTGAAGGAACTGGATAAGCCTGGTATATATGATTTATTGTGATAATATGTTGAAATACATTCATAGAAAAGACTCATAATTTCAACATCAAGTTGTCGAATATGTACCAGTCTTGATCATTGTTTTGTCAATAGCCATTATTAATAGTTTTATAGATCTGGCAGTTTCTTTGATATATATATATATTATATATATAGATCTACTATTATAATATTATAATAAATATATATATAAGATATGTATGTCTACGTTGAACTTTGATATATACCTTCAACTAAACTTGATTTGAATATATATATATATATATATATATATATATATATACACACACACACACACACACACACACACACACACAATTAAGTTGCAGTTGCCATAATGTTCGGGCGGTTTGTGAAGTGCCCAGCTGCGGCGGGCAGATGTCGAATTAGCTTTGAATTATATGTAATTTTGTAGAGATTTTTAACAGATATAGTGTATTACTAATAGAAAGTGAATTACCTTTGTTGCCTTTAAGTGCAAAAGTTGTGCAGTATTGTGGGGAAAGACTGTCCAATGTTCTTGTTATAATTTGTTTTGATTATTGTAAGTGCTTTTATTATTTATTTGACAAACACTGTAATTGTTAAAACACATCCTGTGTTGTTTTGTGCAGATGTGAATGTCACCTTGAGAGGCTGAGTAGTGCCCTGGGGTGGGGGAAGGGCTGATTGCTTGCTAACTGACTGAATAAACCACATTATACCTGAGAGCATCGTTCTGTGTCTCCAGTCATTCCCGTTCAAATTACATTTTGCTGCCCTCCCTTTTCACTCTTTTTTAAAATTACACACACACATATATATATATATATATATATATATATATATATATATATATATATATATATATATATATATGCGATAGAGGCGCTAAGAGGCTCTACTGTGTGGTAGATGACCGCGACTGGAGTTATGCGTCCCGAGCCGTAGGCCTGCATCGAGAGGGCTCTATCGATATTAGAAAACAATTTATTTCTTTATTTTCGCTTTAAAAAAAACTTTACAACCTATATTTACCTTGAACTTGTGATATTTCGGCAGGTATCATTCCGCAGTCATACAGACAGTATGTGCTGTGTTAAACCTGTGTGGTTTATTTTGTTTATGTGGCAGGTAAATGGCTAATAAAAGGTAAACAAGGTAAATATTAGTAAGGGCTCTATATATATATATATAAAATCAATGTATAAACAAATTATTGTACTCCAGATTGTTTTTTTTTTTATTTTTGTTTTTTTTACATCATCACAAAACTATATTCAATCACCACTCTGGTTACAAACGGTAGTGACATCTACTGTCAGCTCTACAATGCAATATTTATGATCAATGGATTCTACCACCACGGCTTAGTTATAAATAACAACTGATACAGGATACACAGGTTACTTCAACCCCATGGTATTTTCATTGTACCTTATTTGTACAGAACCATACTGCGTTACTTAACTACTATAAACGTGCTGGTTAGTGATCATATAATCGTGCACAGCAAATCCTCCAGCACTTTTTCTGTAGGCAGATCCTTGACTTAAGAATTCACTTTAAAGAATTAGACTCTTTACTGATGTGTTATGAAAATGCTTAAATGGCACTCAGCCGCCTTTCAGTGCCTGGGCACCGATGAAGCGATCCTCATTGCGTCAAGGCAATAAGCCATGTGGAAATCAAATATTTTTTTCTGCGCCTTCAAGCAGTATTGCCAATTTAGCGAATTTCTCACCAAATCTAATGACTTTAAGGGCTGACTTGGCGAGATTTGTTGTTAAAAGCAACTAGCTACAAATTTAGCAATTTCCAGGACAGTCACCTGAGAATTTCAGAGAAATAAAATCGGTAAAGCGTTTTGATTATCCTGTATTAGCAACTTCCTTTTATAAGAACCATTGTCAGGGTAATTAAATAAAATCTAATAATGCCACGGCCCATTTCAATATGCAAGGAACTTCAATATGTTCTTTGCTTAGCAACGGGCTCAACAACCATGAGTCTGTTCCCAGGGGAGACCAGATTTCAGAGTCATGATCACCCTGCCCCCCCAGCATCCCCGTACTTCCGCATTTAGGACGACACCACTGCTCAGGATAGGGTTCTGTAACATCAGCAATAAGTTTTGAAGAACAAGAAACAGTGATCTAAGATGTTGAACATTTTACAACTAAAGAAATGTGAAGTATAAAATGTAATTATGTACCGTTGTTGCCCCCCCCCCCCCCCCCCCCCCCCCCCCCCCCCCCCCTTCAATTTGCCGCCCTAGGTGTCCGTCTGTTCTGCCTATATGGTTTTGCCAGCCCTGCCTGGACTGCACCTGGAAGCCTGTAATTGGTGAGCAAGTCCGAGGGTAAAGGTGAGGCTGGCAGGGGAGAGTATAGTGTGCATGGGGGTAGGGGTCAGGGCTGGTAGTTGATGCAATCTCGGGTTAGCATCCCACTTTTGCCTGTGAGAAGCCGCTGCCCGCAGGAACTGTAGTTCAACACCAGTTATATATATATATATATATATATATTATATATATATATATATATATATATATATATATATATATATATATATATATATATATATATATAAACAAAGAGTCACACCAAATCACAGAAATTCTGGGAGGTGTTTGAACACCCTGAACACCCCCGGGTTCAAAATATGAAACAGATAACAGCTCAAATTGTATACAGCATTATTCTCAAGCACGACATGACACTAGTTTGATTGAAATAGTCCTGGTAATTCAATGTGTACTTATGGTAGTGTTGAGTCCAAATGGATGTCTGAGTCCCGTGCAATCTTAGATCGCTGCAAATCTGCCATGCCATGTACTCAATCCACAGGTACCCTTCTATCAGTCTTAACACAATACAGACCCACGCACAATACATGTATTTTACTGAATAAAAACGTAATAGTACAGAACAATATTTCATTTGAATCGACCGCTCCACTTGTTTAAATGCTGGTCTGCTAGGGTATATTGAATTCAACTGTGTTTTTTTTTTGTTTTTTGTTTTTTTAACGCTCTGCTGTTTTTATTTAAGCAAAGGTTATTTCCAATAAGAGAAAATACTGCAGTTTGCCACATGTCTATGAAACAGTTAACACTAATGGGAATTTTATCTTTTCTTGTGCATCTGATGCCCTAGGTTCATCCTCTCCTGCCCTAATATGAACTGACAACTGAAAGCTTGAAGACGTTAAATGCTATTTACACATAATAATAATAATAATAATAATAATAATAATAATAATAATAATAATAATAATAATACTAATAATAATAATAATAATAATAATAATAATAATAATAAATAATAATAGACCACTAAACAATTTCACATAGTCATGTTTTCTTTCTTTCATGCTTAGCTGTTAATCTATCTTCCTATCTATCTTTTTGTCAATCTATCCCCTTGCTTCGTTCGTTAGTGGTGTAGTGGGCTATTTGCGCGATTACAATGTATTTAACTGACTTTCGGCAATGCACATGATTTTCCAGCGTTATTCTATCTGCCTACTATTCTATAACCTGCCTCTCTACAGCTTTGTCTGCGGGGTATAAACTAGAGTCTGCGAGTCTGTATGCGAATCTGTATGTCCGCCTGCCCGCTCGTCAGCGCAGATTCCCCTGATGCGATGTGGCAGCGTTGGGGGATGATATAAGACGCGTAACAGCTGCTTTGCTGATGCACTATATCAAGACAGGCATCAAACATCAGCAAATTCTTCACTATAGCTCCTGTTCCTCGACAGTTTTACATATATAATAATCTGGTACATTGCAGCTATGCATTGTGTTTTTCTTGGATCTTATTACGTGAATGGGTATTTCATTATTAGGCACTGGAAAGTGTTATTTTTTAATTAAATGAAATCTCCAACAGAATGTTTTAAGAACCAGAATTCTTGTTATAGAAAAAAAATACCACTCTAGAAAATTATGTTGACACGCCTTCACTCATACAGTCAGATTGCTATATATATATAATATATATATATATATATATATATATATATATATATATATATATATATATATATATATATATATATATGTGAAGACAGCTTTTTACATTATGTTGTCTACTGTTTACAACAATCAAAATAAAGAAAGAAAGAAATCACAAAAAACTACTCAGTCGTAATCACATTTCTTTCGTTTTTCATGTTTGTTAAAGCTGTCAAACAAACATCAGAATATGCGAAACCCTACCTTTATCTCCCTGCTTACGGCTTCTCTGTGAGAAAATTGAACTTTCTGGTGATGTTTCCTCGAAGATTTGCGTCTTCAGCAGTTACTCGATGCCTCCTGAAGTTGCAACTCTTCAATGTGTGTGGAATACGGGCTTTCTGTTTTTTTTTTTTGCTTTTGTTTGTTTTTTGTGTTTTTTTTTTTTCGTTTTTTGTTTTGTTTGGTTTTTTGTTAAACACGTCCGTAGTTGAAGTCGGCCGAACAGTTGTACTCGATACGTTTCTCTGTAGAATTTGCCCTTAACCCTAAGGAGCGCTTGGACGTCAGGCGCGTCGAGCCGAACACAATACGGGCTTTCTGCAGTCCGCGCAGCTCGCTTTACAACAGTCACGCCGAATGAAAACTCTCTCTCTCTCTCTCTCTCTCTCTCTCTCTCTCTCTCTCCAGCCCCCCTGATAATTATTTTGAAGTCACCCACCCCCCACCGTTGATAATTTATTCAGCTGTTTTTGTTTAGTCCTCTCGTTTATTCTCTGTGTTTTATGGGGTTCAGAATTTCCCGTGCTTGGTAGGGGTCAGACTTGAAGGAAAGACTTCCAGCCTGGTGTCACAGATGCACTTTTATGTAGGGCAAGGGAGTGTAATAATTCAAACTGGGAATGATTCAAACACACATTGTACAGTTGTCTGGTTTTCCAAAAGTGTGCAAGTTTTATGTGATGCTCACTTATCACTGGTGTAGTTGCCAAGTACCCTGGCTCTTGCCACGACTCGTTTATTGTAGAGAACAGTGCCTTGTTCAGGCATAAAATATATGTAACAAGCGCATACAAATTTTTAGAGCAGGCATGCGCCCCACCCCCACCGCGGTAAAGTTAGCTTGACATTCGATATTCAATTGATATTCGCCTCACGCTTAGTCGACATAAATGAACATGGATGTATCTCCCCAACCACATCAACTACAGTGTTCAAACCAACTTTAATTTAAAGGAGACCAGTTGTGAATTGTTTCACAGCTTCTGTTTTACATGTGAATCCTAAGAATAATATGTGAAAAACAAAACATATCGCATATGCGGACACTCTTGGCTTGATATCCCCAACCACAGCAGCTAGCGTTTTCAAAAGAACTTTGATTTAAAGAAGACCAGTTGGGAATTCTTTCACAGTCTCTGTTTTACATGTGAATCCTAAAAATTATTTGTGGAAAAAAAAACAAGATATGTACGATAGTAACCCAACCAAATTATGTAATTCCCAACCACAAAAGATAGCGTTCTCAAAACAACTTTAAATTAAAGATCTATTGTGAATTATTTCACAGTTCTACGTGTGAATCCATGTAAGTTACTATGCCTATATACATATACTAACCCATGATAAAACCCAAGATTGGTATTTCAAACACAATAATTGCACTTTTCAAACCAACCTCAATTTATAGAAAACCAACGGGGAATGTTTTCACAATCTTCACTTAATCTGTGAATGGTTTTCAACAACTACTTCTATGTGTGGGGCGATGAGGGTTAAAAAATCACGTGACAGTACGAGCTAGGTAGGCTAATTGTGCATATATGCGGTATGTTATTGTTTTTCACAAATTATTCTTAGTATTCATGTGTAAAAGAGAGCATGTGAAATAATTCACAATTTGTCATCTTTAAATTAAAGTTGATTTGAGCGCTAAGCTATTGCGGTTCGTGAGATAAATCCCTTTTACGCGTGTCAGCTAGGCAGTGTGCGTATATGCGGTATGGTATTGTTTTTCACGATTTGTTTGTTTGATTCACATGTGAAGGAGAGCTTGTGAAACAATTAACAATTGATCTTCACATAAAAGATGGTTTGGACACTCTAGCTACTGTGACTGGGGAGATAAAGCTATTTTACCCGTGTCTGGTTGGCTAAGTGTGAGTATATGCGGTATGTTATTGTTAAACGCTAGCTGCTGTGGTTGGGGATATGATGCCTTTTAAATTGATGCTGGGTTAGAATGAGTCGAATATCAAACAAATGTCGAAAGTCAGGCTATCTTTACCGCGGTCCCCAACCACCGTTATTTTCTTTTCTTTTGGAGTGTTAAAAGTTGGCATGGTATCTCCTCGCGTGCCATCGTTTTTATTGTTATTTTTCAGAATCTCTCCTTTAACATGCTTGAAGGAACAAGACAAAAAGGAAAGGAACTTGTTTGGACGTCTTAACTGCAAGGATATATTTCCTGCCTCTACCATTATTCAATCCACACATTTTCAGTAGCAGCCAATGATAATTAATTTATGTATGGTCATTTTTTTGTTAGTTAGGGCTGTAGTTTAGTTTTTGACACCTCAGTAAAAGTTAAGGCAGAGATGAAGTTATGTGCTAGGATGATTAAATAGTTTTCTTTTTTCTGATCAAATGAAAACTTCATCAGTAGGTGCACCATTTGTGGAATTTTAGCAGTGTCGCTGTAAACAATAAAAACTACTGTATGATTACACTGTGTAACAAAAAAAAAAAAATAATAATTTTGTTCCTGGGTAGTAAGTGTTATTTCTTAATTGCTTATGCCTCAAAAGTATAGAAAATGGCTATTATTCCCCACAAACTTTGCTTTTGTGACCAGGACAGTGATATTTCAAAATATCACTATTTCCAATGGGAAAACGGGCAAATGTGTGTCTTTTCGTTCACATAAAGTCAGAAAAAAACAACATATGAATCCAAATTAACATGTATTTATACTAAAGTAATACAAAAATGACTACAAAAGATTTAGAAGTGAGTAGTTTTTTGAGATTTACAGTTATACTGTAAATACAATATAATTGTAAATCTCGAAAAACTACTCACTTCTAAATCTTGTGTAGTCATCCTTGTGTGTGTGTGTGTATATATATATAAACACCTATTATACACGTACATACAGTATATAATTGTGACAGAGACAGAATGATTCTTGGTGATAAATCTCCCTCCCAACCTGTGAGGCTGCAGTATGAAGGAAACAGAGTGCCCTTTGGACTATGGCCTTTGACAATTTATTCCCAGGGTTAGGCGGTGGAACGGCCATCACAACATTATACATTTCATTACATTTTATTGTAGTGCTGGTCCTGAAGATCCGTTAAATAAGCAATGTGACAGAGACAGATTGATTGTAGTGCTAAATCTCCCTCCCAACCTGTGAGGCTGCAGTATAAGGAAACAGAGTGCCCTGGACTGTATGGCCTGACAGGGAATTCCCAGGGTTAGGTGGAAGTCGGCCATCTGGAATTTACATTTCATTACATTTATTGTAGTGCTGGTCCTGAAGACTGCAGGAGCGAATAAATAAATAAGCAATGCACACCGCATGGGAACCAAACCACACAGATGTGCCATAAAATAATAATAATAACGAACTGGCGACGCTATGGTGTTGGTTTGTGTAGAACCAGGTTTGAGGTCATTAGGAGGTGGTGGAGGCGTGTAGTCTCCTGCGGCAGAGGTGGGAGCGACGTGTAGTCTCCTGGTGGGAGGTGGGAACGACGTGTAGTCTACCCTTATTACAGGGGACTGGTGCGGCTCTCCCTCACTTGCAGGGGACTGGTGCGGCTCTCCCTTACTTGCAGGGGACTGGTGCGGCTCCCCTCACTTGCAGGGGACTGGTGCGGCTCCCCTCACTTGCAAGGGACTGGTGCGGCTCTCCTTCACTTGCAGAGGAAGGTGATGGAGGCAGAGGAAGCACCTGCTCCTCTCCTCCAGGTAGTGATGGTAGGGGAAGTGATACCAGCAGGCAATCACCCTATGCTGGTGAAGATGGGAACAGCTCTCTCTCAGGCTTTGGATCCCCGCAGTCCCCCCATCTGGGCACTGGACTCTCGTGGTCCCCCCATCTGTGCACTGGACTCTCGCGGTCCCCCCGCCTGGGTGCTGGAGACCCTGCTACCTGGGCTGCTGTTCTGTTTATAGCTACCTCCAGGTAGCAGAGGACCAACTCCACACTTTCCTCCAGGGAGTTTGGGGTGTGTTCCCTCTCATACGCCTCCCATCGCTCCCTGTCCATCAGCCACTGTACCCGGATGGCTATGGGCATGGACTGGGCCTCCAGCCCAGCATTGTCCTGGATCCAGTCCCTCAGCCTGATGGCGTCTTCTGACTTATTTTTTTTGTCGTTTTTTTTAAACAAGAAATTGTGGTTCCTGCTCTGGTCTGCGTCTAGAAGGCGCTGGTAATCCCTCTTCTGACACCATGTGTCACAAAGTCGGCTGCAGTGGGTGACATCAGACCAGAAACAGGAAATAAACGACAGAGAGAGGTGAAGTTTGGTGGAGCTGAGCAAATGGTTTTGCTCAGCATTTAATAAATGAACAGACAGCCAGAAAATAAACGGTTGTAACAAACACAAAAACACAGGACACGGCACATTCGCCAAACAAAAGAGACAAACAAAATGGACTAACACTACATAAAACATGATGAGAAGATATTTTAACTTTACATTATTATTTTATTATTCATTACCTCGGTCTCCAATCCCGTTCTCCACTCACCGAACATCCAACCCCGAGTGGGTGAAAACATGTAGCTTTTATGCAGCTATACCGAGACTCGATTGCTAATCAATCATTCAATTGAAGTCGTGGTACAACTGCACATGAATTAATCAAGTGCAATTCCCCGTGCTCATATACTATTGCGTTTTACTTGCACGTGAAGTGCTGTACAATCCTTGTGCCTAAATACAAATATACATTTTAAACACTCGTGTTACTCAGACCCATTTATATCCCGTGTACCAATGACTATACACCAACATTAACACACAACATATAATACACACAGGGGTGGGCAGTTTGCCACACCGCATTACAAATCTCAGCCATGGAGGCACCTCTAAAGAGGGCCCGTGACGTAGCCGCATCTCTCGTGGAATGTGTGGCCACCCGCCCAGGCAATCCATTGCGACAGTTGCTGCTTCAAAAGGGGCTGTCCCAGGGTCCGTGACCCGTGGCAGACAAACAGCTGGTCAGAATGACGCAACGCTCTCGTCCTATCCACGTAGCATCCCAATGCCCGAACCGGGCAGAGGAAATTCAACTTCCTATCCTCTTCCGAAGTAAATGGTGGTGGATGAAAGGACTCCAGTTCCACAGATTAATGTGGAAGGTTGTGACCACCTTGGTGAGGAAAGCAGGGTTTGCACGCAGTGACACTCTGCTACCATCATCCCAAATACATATGCAGGAGCTATGCACAGACAGCGCCTGCAGCTCACTAACCTACTTTGCGGAGGTGATAGCCAAGAGGAAGGCTGTCTTCATAGACAGATACTTCAACTCAAGGGAGTATATAGGCTCCAACAGGGCCTGCGTGACAGCCTCCAATACCATCTCAAGGCTCCATTCGGGGAGAGTAGCCCTCCTAGGAGGGCTCAACTGGTGAGTGCCTCAGAGAAATTGGGTAGCCAGAAAATGCATGCCCGGGGACACTGAGTCAACAGGGGAATGGCAAGCAGGTATATAAATAGCCACTAGGTATACCTTCAGTGTGGAAGGTGATCTACTAGTCTCAAGCAGATCTTGCAGAAACTGCAAGATGACAGGCATGGGACAAGAGATTGGGTCTTGACTGTTAGTCCAATCCTGGAAATATTTCCACTTATAGGCATACAACAACCTAGTGGAATGCGCCGTAGCATTCTGAAAAGTACCCCCAACCATGTCTGACAGCCCTAAAGCTGACCAGCTGTCCCTTTCAGGGGCCAGACCCACAGCTGGAGTCCCGGCCTCACCAGATGCTCTGTCACAAGCGCTGTGTGGGCCACCGCTCCCTCTCATGACTGGGAACAGATCAACCAGTCGTCCAGGTAGTTCATCACTCTGACCCCTTGAAGCTGCAAGGAGGCCAGGATAGCGTCTATGCACTTTGAGAGGCGGAGGTATTTCCTGTGCTCTGGACGAATGGGGACGTGAAAATACACGTTGAGGAACCGCAGGTCCAGGATGGGGCGAAAGCCGCTGTCCTTCTTCGGCACCAGAAATTATCTCAAGTAGAACCCCTCCCCATGAAAGGTGGGGTCTACGAGACGAATGGCACGCTTGCACAGTGGATCTGAACGTAGTCGTGACCCCACGAAAGGGAAGGGAAGAGACCTGTGGTTCAATGAAGCTCCTTTTCACTGCAGGCAAAGGAAACCCTCCTCGCCTGTACAATTATTACTGAGTCATTTATCTTAGCAGAAGCTTTTATCTAAAGCAACTTACAGAATAGGGGTGTGTGAGCGGTGTGAGTAAAAATGGATTTTCCAGACAGCGATTTACGTGTAAAAAAAATAAAAATTTTATTTAATATTACACGGAAAAGAAAAAAAACAATAAAGAAGGATGTGAGGGAGGGAGTGCTGGAGTAATCAAAAATAAAGGAACGGAAGCCTCTTAATCCTCTTCGTGATCTGCTCAATCCAAAATGAAACAAAAAGGAATAAAAATAGAAAAGAGCAAAGTTAGTAAGGCCTCCGTCCGTAATTAAAAGTAAATAACACAGTCCACCCCGCACGTACTTCCCTCCAGCCTTTTTTTTCTCCGCCTCTATTCCTCAGGACCAACCCCGAACACAGTAGCACGTTCCCTTTAGTATGCAAACCCCGCCCCGGTAGTCAGTGGATCACCAATCCCAGCCTGACAGGTATCCTTAACTTCACTTGACTCCAGTGGCTGGAATTTACATACTCGTACTTCCGCCCCTCACCAAGGTGCCGCCCCTCAAAAAGATGACTTTTGTCATGGTCACAAGACCTTGGTAAGGGAAGTCCCGAGTTGGTTTGATGCCTTCTACTGTTGGGAGGCTGAATTCCAGACCGAAACCCCTTTGACTCATCACATATCCCACCCCTCAGAGTGGAGCCGAAGGAACACTCGGAAACCTCTAACGCCTCCTTTTCCCCTCCCTCCCGGGAAAAAAAATCAGCGTTTTGATGTAACTTACCTGCACGATGCCTTATTTGAAAGGCGAAGGGTTGGAGCGCCAGGTACCACCGCGTAATCCTAGCGTTTGAATCCTTCATTGTGTCTAACCACTTTAAAGAAGCGTGATCTGTGATGAGTACAAAGGGTCGTCCCAGAAGATAGTATTTTAAGGACTCCACCGCCCATTTTACTGCCAGGCATTATTTTTCTACCACAGAGTACCTTTGTTCTCTTGGCAGTAACTTCCAACTAATATATAGTATTAGGTGTTCTATACCATTTTTTTCCTGGGACAGAACCGTCCCCAGACCAGTCTGCGATGCATCGGTCTGAAGGATGAACTCTCGGCTGAAATCCGGGCTTACTAATGCTGGGGCCTGACTCAAATTAGTTTTAATAGATTTAAAGGCTGTCTGACACTCTGCACTCCACTTAATTTTATTTGGAGCGTTCTTTTTAGTGAGATCAGTGAGAGGGGCGGCTATAGTGGAAAAGTGTGGAATAAAGCGGCGGTAATAACCAGCCAATCCCAACAATGATCTCACCTGGGTTTTTGTGGTAGGTACTGGTGAATCCAACAAAGCCTGGACTTTTGAAACCAACGGTTTCACTCTACCCTTACCCATTATGAAACCTAAATATTTTGTTTCTTCTTTTCCAATAGCGCACTTTGCCATGTTCGCTGTGAGCCCCGCCTTCCTCAGAGACTGTAGGATGGCTTTTAATCTACTCAAATGTTCTTTCCAGGAAGAACTGTATATGACTACATCATCGATATATGCAGCTGCATACTCTCGATGAGGTTGTTATACCCTGTCCATCAGTCTCTGGAAAGTTGCGGGAGCTCCATGAAGTCCGAACGGCATAGTACAAAATTGAAAAAGACCATCTGGGGTTGAGAATGCCGTTTTCTCACGAGAGGCTTTTGCTAATGGAATTTGCCAGTATCCTTTCGTCAGATCCAAAGTTGAAATAAACCGAGCTCGCCCCAGCCTGTCTAAGAGTTCATCTACTCGAGGCATGGGATATGCATCAAACTTAGAGATAGCACTCACCCTCCTAAAGTCTATACATAACCGTAGTGACCCATCTGGTTTGTCTATTGGTACAATTGGGCTACACCACTCACTTCGGGAAGGTTCAATTATCCCAAGTTTCAACATACACTCCACCTCCCTCCGGACAGAATCTCTCCGACTTTCTGGAATGCGATACGGTCTCTGTCTAACTCTCAGACCTGGCGGAGTGATAATAGCATGTTCAATCAAATGCGTTCTTCCAGGCACGTTAGAAAACACATCACCAAACATTTTGATTAAATTGCTTACCTCTTTGCGTTGATCAGGAGTTAATTGTTCCCCCATCGGAACCCCAGCTGCTGATACTGGCTCAATTGAGGGTCCATAGTCCTCTCCCTCCTGTTCGGGAGATATAAAATGGACCTCCCGTTCTTTCCACGGTTTGAGGAGATTAACATGATAAATTTGATTTTCCTTCCGACGCCCAGGCTGTCGGATCTCATAATTAACTTTTCCAATTGCTCGAATGACCTCAAAGGGACCCTGCCATTTAGCAAACAACTTAGATTCTGATGAGGGAAGCAACAACAACACTTTGTCTCCAGGTCGAAAGTTCCTAATTCTTGCATTTTTATTGTAGCTTTGCTGCTGCTTCTGCTGTGCCACTTTGAGATTGTCATGTGCCAATCGACCGACTAATTCTAAGCGATCGCGTAGCTGTAATACATATTTCACTATATTTTTAGAGTCTTTTGACTGTTCTTCCCAGCCTTCTCTTATGAGATCCAAGATACCCCGCGGCTGCCGACCGTACAAGAGCTCAAACGGAGAGAACCCCGTTGAGGATTGTGGTACCTCACGAACTGCAAAGAGCAAGTAGGGAAGCAGTTTAGCCCAATTACGTTTCTCCTGATCTACGAAGCGGCGCAACATACTTTTTAAAGTCTGATTAAATCGTTCAACAAGCCCATCCGTTTGAGGATGAAAAACTGAGGTTCTAATTGAACGGATTTTCAATAATTTATATAATTGCTGAATACAGTCTGACATAAAATTAGTGCCCTGATCAGTGAGAATTTCTTTCGGGATTCCCACCCTAGAAAATATTTTAACCAATTCATTTGCTACTACTTCTGCACTCATAGAACGTAAGGGAACAGCTTCTGGATATCGTGTTGCGTAGTCCACTACTACCAAAATATACCGATATCCTGACTCTGCTCCCTCCAGAGGGCCTACTAAATCTACACCAATCCTCTCAAACGGTACTCCAATAATTGGCAGTGAGACCAGAGGTGCGGGAAGAACTAACTTAGGGGCAGCTAATTGACATTCCGGACACTCAGATACATACTTCCGCACAAGACCATAAACCCCTGGCCAAAAAAACCGGGCCAGAATTCGTTCCTGGGTCTTTTCAGTTCCTAAATGACCTGCAAATGGAATGTCATGCGCCAATCTCATGACTTCCGACTGAAAAGGCCCAGGAACCAATAACTGTTTTACGAGCTGTCTCGTCCCAGGAGCCCGGGTTATTCTATATAATAAGTGCCCAGATACAGAAAAATGTGGAAATACCACTGGTTGTCCTTCCTGCATATCCTTCCCCTCAACATATCTAACCTGTTTCCGAGCATACTCTAACGTGGGATCATTTTGTTGTTTATAGCCCAGGTCAATATCTCAGTCCCAATGATTAGGTACGCTGAGAGGAGTGTCTTTTATTATGTGACCTTCCACATCAGTAACCTCGCAGCCCCGGTCACACTGAACACCTACTCCTTTACCCTGCCGTTTACAAGATTGGTTTACCTTTGAGTCAGACCCCTCCCATTGTTGTCTCAGAGTTCCCTTATATTTTTCCACCCTGCGCTCTCTCTTTGTTTTTCTCAGGCGGATTTTAGGGTTAAACAGGTCGGATTGCAACGGGAAAATCTCGCCAATTGTTTTCTCCCATTGCTTAGATTGTCCTCTGGTAGAAACTAAGACCATTTCCCGACCTAAAGTATGATAAAAAAAACGGTCAGCCTCTTCCCAGGAGAACAGGGTATGGTAAACATTGCGCTACAGACACTTTAACGTAAGCTGAGTAACCATCAACAGTAAGTCTAACTTTAGTGGTGGGATAAACCCGAGTTTCTCCATGGATACATGAGATAGCCACTTTACCCTGTGGCTCCCAGGTTACCCCCTCCAAAAGAGCTTGTCGAATCAATGTTTGTGCACACCCAGAGTCCGCAAATGCATTAGTACTCTTATCTCCGACCTGTACTCTTAATTGATAAGGGCCCTCCCGACATTCCCCAGTATTCTTACCTGTTACTGCTGACCAGGATCTTCTTGCCAGGTCTACCTCCATCATCGGACAATCCCTGGCTATATGTCCGGGCTCATTGCATCGGTAACAAACTGGGGTAGAAGGCACCAACGGAGTTTGCTTGTCCTGTGAGTCAGTGACCGACAGGTTAGGGGTTTTTTCTCTCGTCCAAGATGGGGCTAACCTCGACCTCCATGGTCTGTAGGTCTGGTTACCTCCTCTGGGCTTCACTGATGAGTTGGTCCTAGTTAGTTTAGGCGCAGGAGGACCAACCCCGAACACAGTAGCACATTCCCTTTAGTATGCAAACCCCGCCCCGGTAGTCAGTGGATCACCAATCCCAGACTGACAGGTATCCTTAACTTCACTTGGCTCCAGTGGCTGGAATTTACATACTCGTACGTCCGCCCCTCACCAAGGTACTGCCCCTCAAAAAGATGACTTTTGTCATGGTCACAAGACCTTGGTAAGGGAAGTCCCGAATTGGTTTGATGCCTTCTACTGTTGGGCGGCTGAATTCCAGACCGAAACCCCTTTGACTCATCACAGGGGGAAACTATCATAATCAACAATTTTACTGCGGTCACTTACAATAGGACCTTGGTTTTACATCTCATCCGAAATCGACATACTGTATTTAATAAAATACTGTTCACAATTTTAAGATTTGCTTGAGAAGATTCTTATTGACAGTCTCTTGTTGACAATGTTTAATACATTAAATTCATATATTTATATTTTGTTTTTGGGTTTTTTACCTCAGCATAAGGCAAACGCAGTATATTCTTTGGTATTGTTACTGTATCACTCTAACTCTTTAACCAGTACGTCTTGATGAAAGCTAAACCACTTCACCGGATTTTGGTGGCAGAACCAGCTAGGAATCAGAACACCTGACTGAAATATGTATTGCCACAACTAAAAAAAGGGTTCAGGTAAATTATACAATTCCGCTGTCACAGTAACATAATAACCTTACACAACAGCATGTTAGGGGGCACAGTGCACAATTTATCAAAATGATTTACAAGAAGCAGCATCCACTTTGTTCATTGCAACAGTGACACTAGAATATTGTGATGCAATCATTCTGTTCTAAGAGGCAGCGAAAGGGCAATGGTAATTCTTTCATATTTTGACATATCAATGGCATCTCATAGATGAGAAACATACATGCTGTATATTACAGTACAATGGTACCAGTAAGGATCATAAATGCTGTGGTCTGCTAATTCTTGTTCTAGGATTTGTTTAATGTGAAACCTAGTGAAGAAACTGAGGCTATGTGTATAAGAGATACAATCCAGTAGTCTGTGAATGTGTTTGGAACCTGGACTGATGTCTTTACCTTAAGCATTAGCTGTATTCTGTATTCTGTTGGTGAGTTCATGAATTATTGTGCAATTTGTGTATTTATTACAACCAGGTGGGAAATTCTCAACAAAAAGTGCAGGTGCTCATATGTGCAGCTGGGTGGAGCAGACCTGTGGTTCAGTTCTTTTTTTCCCCCTACACCTAAACATTAGACAATTTGAGTGACAATGAATATATATATATATATATATATATATATATATATATATATATATATATATATATATATATATATATATTATACACAATACATTTTTAAATACAAAATAAGCCTTCAGAAATAACTGATGAAATATACTCAAGTTACCATAAGCAAAGAAGCTGAAACTAACGACAGCTTTGTACCTCTGCATGTATCACACAGTCATGTACTGCAATATAACACCAAGTATAACACCTTATTATTAAACATAAACAAATATTACACCATGCAGTAACTGCCATAGAGACAGAGTTTTGTTTATGATATCCTAAAAAAGGATGATGTTTTTTTAAAAAAAAGAAATAAAAAAATCTGTGCTATGAATAAATTGTACAAAATGGTCTAAGTCAAACAATGCATAAGAGGGGCTGAAATACTGCTGAATTTCTTTATGCAACCGGCACTACCCTTAAAAAAAGGACATTTTAATCACCATAGTATTCTCTGAAATCATCCCCATACTTTCCAGACCCTGGGTACTCACCTACAACAGGACCTGGCCATGCTACAATAATAGCCTTGGATTAGAACACACCGTTGTAGTCAAAAGTTTACATTCCCCAGTGGAAATGTATTAAACAAAGAATTATAGGAAAACTCTTTTGGAGCAAAAGTTTTTTTTTTTGTGGATGAGAAAAAAAGTTACCAGAAGTAGACCTTTACAATGATTTATTTCAGCAATTTTTTTTTGCAAAGCTCCATCATACATTTTGATTAACAAGTTCCCCTTATCTAGTCAGTGCGACAGGAAGTGATGTACGAGCCCTGCGACAATTAAGCTTTTTAATGAGAAATGTGTTAATTAACGACCTCATTGACTCCATTTCAAAGTATTAACGGATTCATTTTATAAACACATTTTGTTTGAAAATCACTTGCTACCAAAGCTGTCGTTACTATACTGCGAGTAGTTTAATATTTTTTATGTGACATGAGTAAAACACTAACTCCCAGGAGTACTGGAACTTGAAGGAGGAAGAGAAGAAATGTCTTATTTCTGTTTATACATTCTCTGTTGCTCTGTTCACTCACAGTTTAAGGACTTTTTTGTGTAGAGGGATTTTGGAGCATTAAAATGTTGGACTGGATGTTTTCATACTTATAGACACTGAAGCCAGCCTTTTTACTATTGAGCAGAAATAAAAAAAGAAAGTAATTCTAAAATTAAACATTGACACTAAGCATTAAAGGAGTCTCGAGATTTACGACTTTCAAAATGAGACAACTGTAATCCAAAATATCAGGTTACTTGTAAAACTTTTTTTTAATTGTATAATTTTTAATTATACAAAAAAAACAAAAAACAAACCTGTGTGATCTTGTTCTGTATAGTGCTGAGGGTCAATTTCTGCGGCCTATCTGTTTGAACTGATGATCTTGCTGCGTCCTGTTTAATCATACTATGTTACTCAGAAGATATTCTGACCAAATCTGCACTAATCATGCAGCTGGTTCCATAGCACCACTAATTCAGACTCTAGACCTGTTCAGATCTATCTACCAGAATATGGGAGAAATAAAGAAGCTTTCTACCCCCAGAAATGTCTGTGCAGCAGCAGCTGCTAAATCTTTGCTCTACAGTGTACACTGATTGAGATCTTCATACACTTGATGATCATAGTGACTAGTAATAATAATAATAATAATAATTATTATTTATTATTATTATTATTATTATTATTATTATTATTATTATTATTATTTATTATTATTAACATTAACACAATATGTATATGGACTTGATCACAATAATGGGGATAAATGTTAGGATAATCATGTCAAAAAATAGGTATTCAAAAAATATTTTTGTTCTAAATTCTTTGAATGTCTTATTACTCTACTAAAGATAGTTAATGACAAAACTGTTGATTAACTAGAATACACTTGTTACCATTATAGTATAACTGTAGGAAAATGTATTTCTCTTTATCACAGATGGCTGGGTTGTTGACATCAGCAGACCAGGAAATACACAGGCTCAGTACTGTGGGGTGAGACACATATGCACTCGTTCTTTCTTAAATAAATTAAACAAATGGAAAATAAACAAAATGGCGAGGTGGACAAAATAAACAAACACAATAATCCAACAAATATCGAGCTGGTCTAAATCCAGCATGAGTAGTAGTTGTTGTTGTAAAGGTCTTCTCCGCACTCTCCCTTTCTTTCTCCTCCTTCTTCTTCTATGAGTGGCTGGTATGCTTTTATATACATGGCCATCTCCAAAGTGGTATTCAATTTGGACATGGCCACATTATGCACGAGTTTAGCTGGATGGAGAATTTAACCCCATCCTCGGTGCAAAACAATAATAATAAAACATAATTTTTAACAAACACAAGTTTGTGGCAAGATATTTACAGCCTAAATTCTAACATTAAAGTGTTCCAGAACACCCGACAAGGTTTACAGGAAAAACATTACCTTACCTCAGCAATGTCCCGTGTTGTCTGTTTGATTGTGTCACAGTGTTATATTGGTAAACATCTTGCTGATTCTTCTGAAATGTTTAAATCATGCACCCACATGTCACAGATTTCTCAACATTTTTTTTCGGGGTATTAACTGGATTGCAAGTTTCCAGGTCATACGCCCTCCTGCAAAAAGGCTGCTTTTCCCACAATAAACCACTCATATCAATTAGAGCACCAACACTTGTTGCAGGGCGACCATGACCTTGATACCCTGCGATGTTTTTAAGACATTTTTTTCTTTTAGACTGGTGTTCTGAGCAGTGTCTGTGGCAGTGGAAACATAACTGTGATGCCATCAAGAGCTATAAACGCATCAACACACACGCCATCAAATCTTATTGTCTCCTCTTTTGCTGATTGCTATAGTATTGCAGAATGAAATGCATTACACTTGTTTGTTAACATTAACATAGAAATTTCCACTTTCAAAAGCTCTGAGGATAGGCACTGTAGGTACAAAGGTGTCGATTCCTGTAGAACTGTATTAAACATCACATGTAGAGTACAGGGTTTTGTGAACTCCCTTCATGGTGTTTTATGGAATCTACTACTGTTTGGCTCATAGTGGAGAGAGTGTGTGTCTTAGCAGTACAATCCAGATACAGTCATGGAAATATTTGACCTATTTCAAAATACCTATTTTAAAATAGAAATATAATTTTCTCTTTGTGTTTTAAATATAATTTTCAGAGACCTTTTATTTAGAAAGGACAATAGAAAATAGGTTTCTTTATACAAATTTGACTTTTATGCCTGAATAGTAATGGGACATGGATGTATGGGGGGGATAAATGGTTATGCCACTTTGATAAAAATGCCCGCTATTGGTGGGTCAAGTGGTAGTACTGATTCTTTAAAGCTAGCATGGTTGTGCTCAGTTTTAGAGAGACTGCAGTTTGTGAAACACATGTCAACTGAAAAGTATGTTGCTGTTGGAATCACAGAAACTTATCTTAGTCCTGAAGATGGAAAAGAATTCCACAGGCAGGGATATGAACTATTTCGAAAAGGTAGACTGGATAGGAGAGGAGGAGGTGTAGCTCTATATGTTAGGGATGGACTAGAAGCAAAAAGTGAATCAAGTTTTCTTTTCGATTGGGGTATTTACAGACCCCCAGGTCAGAATAGAAATGAAGCAACTAGAAATGCAAGTAGGGTCAAGAATAATGTAATCATGGGTGATTTCAATTTTCCCAATATAATCTGGGAAAGTCCAGTGAGGTATGGCAACTTAAAAACTGAACTGATGCAGTAAATGACTTTGCTTCCTGACCAAGTGTGTCAAAAACCAACAAGGTGCAGAGCAATTTTAGATCTAGTGTTCACAAACAGCTGGCACATGCTATTTAATACAGAAGTAGTAGAACCACAGAGGTCAAGGGATCATAACTTGGTTACATTCAAGATTCCTAGGATTCTTGGAAAAAGGCATTTCAGAAAGGCTAATAACTGAAAGAGGAGGTGAAGGTATTAGGGGATGAATATGATAATGAGGTTTAAGAGTACTGCAAAATATCTCATGTATTAAACATATATTTGTTTTTGTTTTTAATGTTTTCACCAGAAGGGATACAAATAAAATGCCACCAGTGCCATCCCTTTGCACACACACAGGTCTTGAAGATTTTAGCCTCAGTGAAGTAGAGGCATTAAATAAGATACAGAGCTACAAAATAACAAATCACCATGCCCAGATATGATTTATCCAAGGGTGCTTAAGGAAACAAGGATAGACATAAGTAGATCACTGGCTACTATCATGAATAGTTCTATAGAAACAGATGGGGTCCCTAAAGACTGGAAGCTTGCAAATGTGCCATTATTTAGAAAGGGGGATAAGACAGACCCAGGTAATTGTACTCCCATAACATGCAAAGTGATAGAAGTAATATTAAGAGGTAAGCTTTATACAGCAACAATATTATAGGGGATAGCTAGCATGGATTCAGAAGAGGCAAGTCATGCTTAACTAACCTACTTGACATTTACAGCTAATGTAGATGATGTCAACACTATATATAATGTATCTTAATTTTCAAAAAGCTTTTGACAAAGTTTCACATGAAAGCCATAAAGGGTAAATTAAAGGTAGCAGAAATACATGGAGAACATGTAATTGGATACAAAACTCGTTCACAAACAGAAAGCAGAGAGTAATTGTGAGAGGTGTATAATCAGATGGGGGGGGGGGGGTACTTTGCGAGGTATCACAAGTATCTGTACCTGGACCCTTACTGTTCCTCATTTATATGAATAACTTGGACCAATACACATTGCAAGTTTGTCCAATTTGTACATGATAGCAAACTTGGGGGACTAGTGGACTGAATCTGCAGGCCAGCTAATTGAAACAGATTTGGACCTTCTGTAACTGGGAAAACTTGTGGCAAATTAATTTTAATGTTAAGAAATATAAAGTATTGCATATTGGGCATGAAATCCAAGTTATAAGTATAAAATGAATGGGATGGAAATAGGCACGTGGACTTCAAGATTTCAGGGTTATAGTGGAGCCATCAGTAAAAGTATCTTGACAATGTGGTGAGGCAATTAAAAAGTGCAAAATGCGTGGAATATAAGTCTAGAGTTAAAAATTGTAAAACATGGAATAGAAGTCTAGAGAGGTTATGCTAAGGTTATACAATGCCCTAGTTAGAACCCACCTAGAATGCTATGTGCAGTGTTGGTCACCTCACTACAACAAAGACATGACTGTACTCGAAAAGGCACAGAGAAGAGAAACTAGGCTGATCCCAGGACTGAATGACATGAGCTACGAGGATAGTTTAAAATAATTAAATCTCAGCCTAGAAAAAAGAAAGGAACAAGGGAACTTGATTGAAGTATTTAAACTTGTATAGATAATGTTAACCCACTGTTATAGATAAGGTTAACCCAAGACAACTTCAAAGTTAGCACAGAGAAGAACAAGGGGGCATAAGTGGAAGCTAAGTAAAAGTCAATTTAGAACAGGAGGTAGGAAGCACTTTTTTACACAGTTATAAATGCATGGAATAGCCTACCATAGCCTTTTCTCATTCTCTGACTTTTCTTATGTTCTTATGAAATGTTGTGTTCAGTGACAGCGCTTCAGATTGATTGATGCCTTGATGTGAAAGCAACTTGACAGCATCACAATCCTCCGGATGCTGGCTCTGGTGCTGGTGAGAAAAGATCTTTTCAGGAAGGGGTCTCGGTTTGATTAGGCATATGGGCTGAGGTTGGCTTGTTTCAGTGCATTGTGAAAGCAAAATCTGCTATGCCCTTTCTTGGGTAAAGAACCAGCTAAAAAAAAAAGTAAAATACTGTATATGAAAATGAATGAATACATGGACCGATTAAGAGATGGGTTAGACTCTCAGCATACAGAAATTAGTAAATTAGTCTTTCATGGTTTTCAAAATAAAAGACTGCTTTACTAATTGCCAATACTTTAAGTAAAGTATAGTAACCAGGACCAGAGGACACAGTTGGAAATGAAGTGTCCAATTAGGAGGGTAGGAGATTCTTCACACAGAGTAGTCAGGGTATGGAATGGGTTACTGTGACAGGGCGATGATGCTGATTGGAAGGCTCGGCCAGGGCTTGTTATCCCATACGGAAAGAACACATATTTTCAATATATTATAAATATATGCAATGTAACCATTTTATATGTTACATATGTGCATGACATATCCATGTATTAATGTACATATATTCTTAGTATGTTTTTTAAATATAAGCAAAATAGGAAGATACATGACCAAAATTAATGATATAATACAACTTGATTAGTATGCCAGATAAAGATAGATGAATATATGTATGCAGTAAAGCCGGACAGGGGGGTTGGTATATGACTAATATATGGACGCCTCAGGGTGTTCTGCGACACTAGGTGAAGCCGAGTGCCTCCAACTCCTAGAAGTCTGTATATTTGATGTATACGGACACCCTGAAGGGCCTTATTGCATTTATATTATTTCAATGCTGTCTCAGATTTCATCACTTTATCAAGGTCTGTGACCCGGAGGTGGATAATGTGCAGAACTGTCTTTTTGTCTTCTCTGTAATGTTACAAACTGCTAAAAAGTCTTAAAGTAATGAAGTCGGTTGAGTGTGTATATTGACAGATTCCTCAGTTTTGTTTTAATTTAGATAGCAGTTTATTCCGCCTAATGTAGCTTGACATTTTATATTCTTCTCCTTGGGCATTTCTTACATTTCCATAGAAATCTCTTACTACTTGATTAAGATTTTCTAAAGATGTGCATTTCCACAGTTGAGACCATTTGTTTCTGTTTCAGCCAGCCCTGAAAGAAGTGATTTTTATGCATTTATTTATTTATTTTTAAAATCTGTTTTAATAATATATATATATATATATATATATATATATATATATATATATATATATATATATATATGGTTCTTTGATTAAATGCCTAATTTACGGGTTAAACTTGTGTAAAAATAAGTCTGGGTTTTTCTGTTTCACTTTTACGTCTTTAAATGTACGTCTCAAGTTTTGCCAATTTTTATATTGGTATATTTTGTAAGTGGTTTGTTCCCCGTATATAAATCTGATATGTTATCTATACCAAAAACCATATATATATATATATATATATATATATCTAATATATAGCCTCATATAATATTAATATTATATATTAGTTAAAATCAAATTTTATAAAAATATATGAAAAATACTATAAAATCAGGCCAATTTTATAACCAATAAGCATATAATTTATATATGAACATATATGCATACACATAAAAAAAAAACAAATGAAGACAAATAAGAGCCATATAAGTGTAACATATATTGTTTTTAATATATGTACAGTAGAAGTTTTTTCCATATTGGTTTAACTGGGTCAAGTGGAAACAATCTTTAGATGTAAAGACACTTGGATATTATTGCATTAGAACATTTTGTTCTAAATAGGGGTGTTATAGACTTAATACACATGCTCTTTATCTTCAAATGAAACTATTTTAACAACTGCTTCCCTTATACAGCAACCCACTGTACACAGTATGTCTGGTCCTTGGGAATCGATTTGGTGTTTAAAAACAAAACAAAAAACAGCTTAATGTAATTAAGCAGTTTGCTTCAGGCTGTTAGAGGAAACTAAGGAGTGTTGTCTTGGGTTTCCAAACGTCCGGCTTGTGCCTGAACAATCATAAAATTCAACGTTCTTTTTTTCTGATGTTGGGAAAGGTTCACACACTGCCGTTTTCTATCCGGTGTTTTCTTAACAGTTTAAACAAATGCTGGTCCTGTCTCCCCTCTACATTCCTCACATTCACAAGTACTATTTAGATTTCCTTTTGGAAAGGCTCCTTTTCAGAGGAACAATATGCCATCTTACAGGAGCTCTTTTTCTACCCCAGCCTTGAAGCTCACTGAGTGGTTACTGTGCAGAAAGTGCACTGGAACACACTACTGCTTTTATTATAGAACTCGAGCGAGCTGTGCACTCAGCCATCCATCATAGCTGGGTGAGCACTGGACAGGCCAGGATAGCGAGAGACTTCAACACAAAACATGTTGAGAAAGAGAGCAAGAGGCTGTCACAGAAGAGAGCAATTGACTTGATTCATGGATGTGTAGACAGAAGCTTGTCGAGAGCACTAATAAATGGTTTAAAATACAGCTTGACAGAAAAACAGATTGTTTTATATATATATATATTTATATATATATACCACACACACACACACACACACACACACACACACACACACACACACACACACACACACACAGTATATTGTTATTTATGTTGCTATTCTTAGTTATCAGACTATCCATAAGTCTGTAAAATCCATAAATATGACACCTATACAGAACACCAAAATATTTTTGGATATAGTAAAGATTCAAGATGACTTACTGCTCAATAGATCAGTTTGAATAGCTCAATACTGCCTTTGTTTCACCACCTTGTTCCACTAAGTGCAGCGCTCTTTTCACCACCCTGTTCCACTCATGCAGTACTAGTCTGGGCAATGGACCAAGAACCTAAATGTTTCCACCTTATTTTAACTCCACTAGTTAGATATTTTATATGTAAAACCTTATTTTATTATTTATGAAAATGACATAGTCCCCATCTGACCTTTGTTCCGTATATCAAAACCGCTCCAAGGCCTTTTATTGATCACAAAGGATAGTTAACTGTTATTTGAGCTCATTGCTGAATGTCAGTGTCCAACTAAAAGGGGTGGGGGCCTGACTAAATGACTTGAAATGGCCAGTAATTATTCAATGGAATGATGGAAGAGCCTGGTTTTGAGTGAAAGAGCAGATTGGGTGTGCTATAAATAGTTTCCTAATGTGGCCAGGGGGTATCTGGAGGGCATTAATATTGCAGGGAACTGAAATGGATGCAAGGAAGAGAAAAGGGGAGAGACAATGAAAAAGGAGAAGCAGGAGCAAAAAAAGACTCAGTTTAACCCTTTCTAGTATCTGTTGCTCCAGATTTTCTCAAATGTTATTCTCATTTGGTCAGTAGAAAGTAATTTCTTTGCTTTAACCCTGGATTGTAAAACTTTTCAGGCAGATGTCATTTTTACAAGGTACCCAAACAGCATCAAAGGTTTTATAATACAGAGGATTATTCAAATTGATTATTGCTGTCATAAACAAGTATTATATTAAACTCCACTTACTCAAAATGGGCGGTAAGCTTATTGCTTGAAAGCACAGAGCTCCTCAGGAGTTGCATTTTCCCAGTGTATATGATTCTCTCCCCAACACAACCCAACCACCACACACACACACACAATGCTGTGTATTCTGGAATGGAATGGAATACAGCTACTGGTATGGGGAATAATAACAATATTCCACATTCAGAACATGTTTGGCCCTATTCATAAAGCTTTAACAAATGTCACAGTTAATTAAATAAAAATATTATAGAAAAGCTTATGCATGTCAAACTTTATTGAAGTATACTTTTTGACATGTAGGAGGAGTTTCCCAATATTTGGGATCATCCTGTACACCTGTTGATGAAAGTGGAACAGAAGAGATTAGTTAATGTTTCTAAAAGTAACAGAACCAATGATAAGTGTCGAAACAGTAGTATAGCGTAATTACGCTTGTTAAATTAGACACAATCCTGATAGATATTAGACCGAAGACCGTAGATATATAGATAATATATATATATATATATATATATATATATATATATATATATATATATATATATATATACACACACACACACACACACACACACACACACACACACACACACACACACACACACACACAGTGGCTCTCAAAAGTATTCAACCCCCCTTGGACTTTTCCACATTTTATTGTGTTACAACATGGAATCAAAATGGATCTAATTAGGACTTCTTGCCACTGATCAACACAAAAAAGTCCATAATCTCAAAGTGAAAAATAAAATCTACAAATTGTTCTAATTTAATTACAAATATAAAACAGAAAATAATTGATTGCATAAGTATTCATCCCCTTTGCTATGACACACCTAAATAATCTCTGGTGCAACCAATTGTCTTTAGAAGTCATATAATTAGTTGAATGGAGTACACCTGTGTGCAGTTAAGGTGTTTCACATGATTTCAGGTTTAATACTCCTGTCTCTGGGAGGTCCCATGGTTGGTTAGTACATTTCCTAACAAAAACTACATCATGAAGATGAAGGAACATTCAAAGCAAATCCGAAATAAGGTTCTTCAAAAGCATCAGTCAGGGATAGGATATAAGAACATTTCCAAGGCATTGAATATCCCCCAGAGCACAGTAAAGTCCATGTGACGAAGTGCCCGCCCTTGTGTGTATTTTCTATTATATGTTTTGTGTTTAATGTTGGTGTATAGTCATTGGTACACGGGATATAAACGGGTCTGTGTAACACGAGTGTTTAAAATGTATATTTGTATTTAGGCACGAGGATTGCACAGCACTTCACGTGTAAGTAAAATGTAATATGTGAGCACGGGGAATTATACTTTATTAATTCACGTGCAGTTATACCGTGACTCCAATTGAATGATTGATTAGAGGTCGAGTCTCGGTACAGCTGCATAAAAGCAACATGTTTTCACCCACTCAGGGTTGTGTGTTCGGTGAGTGGAGAACAGGTGTGGAGAGGAGAGAATTAAGAACAAGAAAACTTAACAAAGTAACTTATATGACCGTTGTTTTCACTCACCTTGTTTGTCTGTTAGTCCACTGTTTGTTTAAGTGTTAGTCCGTTTTGTTTGTCTGTTTATTTTGGCTTCACGAGCCGTGTGCTGTTTTTGTTACAACCTTTTTATTTTCTGTTCTGTTTATTTATTAAATGCCGAGCGAAAAGCATTCGCTCAGCTCCACCAAACTCCACCTCTCTCTTTGTTTATTTCCTGGTTCTGGTCTGACGCCACCCACTCCGGCCATCTTTGTGACACGTGGTGTTAGAACCGGGATAACAGCACCTCCAAGCGTCAGACCAGGGATACCGTGGGTGGAAAATTCATAAAAAAAATACATTAAAAAAAAATGGGATGGGAGGAAGAAAGGCAGCCATGGCGTAATTGCCAGGAGGAGTTGAAGGAAGGAGGAGCTCCATGGTGTGCCTCCTGCTTAGAGTATGGGCACCTCCGGGAAGTTTTCCCCTATGAAGACCCTCTCTTTTTGAAGGCCCTTGATCAGGGAAAGGTGCAGGATGCGGAGGAGTGGCTTTGTCTGAAGGCCACAAGACCAGTCCACCGCCAGGAGCTGCCTCTGCCTCCTCCGACCGCAGTTTCTGATTTAAAAACAAAAAAAACAAACTACACCCACATCCGCCACCAGGAGACTACACGCTGCTCCCACCTCCCCTGGCAGGAGCAGAGCAGCAGGAGCTGCCTCTGCCTCCGCCACCTCCATCAGCAGGAGCAGAGCTGCCTCTGCCTCCTCCACCTCCATCAGCAGGAGCAGAGCAGCAGGAGCTGCCTCTGCCTCCTCCACCAGCAGAGGGTGAATACCTGCTGGGTCCCTGTCTACCAGGAGAGGGTGAATGCCTGCTGGGTCCCCGTCCACCAGTAAGGGTGATTGCCTGCTGGGTCCCCGTCCACCAGCAGAGGGCGAATGCCTGCTGGGTTCCCGTCCACCAGCAGAGGGTGAATGCCTGCTGGGTTCCCATCCACCAGCAGAGGGTGAATGCCTGCTGGGTTCCCGTCCACCAGCAGAGGGTGAATGCCTGCTGGTATCACTTCCCCCACCAGCAGAGGGTGAATGCCTGCTGGTATCACTTCCCCCAACAGCAGAGGATGAATGTCTGCTGGTATCACTTCCCCCAACAGCAGAGGATGAATGTCTGCTGGTATCACTTCCCCCACCATCACGTGGAGAGGAGCTGGAACTGCCTCTGCCTCCATCATCATCAGGGGGAGAGGAGCAGGAGCTGCCTCTCCCTTCACCAGAAGGACCAGGACTAGATGCTGGCAGTCCTCAGCAGCCCTTGTATAGGCTGCTGAGGGAAGCACAGGGAAGAACCGCCCCGCCGCAGTGGCCGAGAAGAGGGCCAACACCTGCACCCCAACTTGTCCTGACTCCCTGCCTCGCTTTGCCAAAGGATGCCTGCCTCGCTTCACTCAAGGATGCCTGCCATGCTTCACCCAAGGATGCCTGCCACGCTTCGCCCAAGGATGCCTGCCTGGCTTCGCCTGGGGTTGCCAGCCGCTCCGCATCGCCTGGGGCTGCCTGTTGCTCCGCATCGCCTGGGGCTGTCTGTTGCTCCGCATCGCAGCAGGAAGTACTGGAGACCACCAACCCCAGCAGCAGTTTCGCTGCCGGAGATCGTGGGGAATGTCAGGAGACCTGCTCCCACTGCAACATTTTCACTGCCGGAAGTACTGTGGTCGGAGCCCCACCAAGGGGAGCTGCCGGCTACGAAGAAGGGGGGAGGTCAGGAGACCACCCCCAAGCAGTCTTTCCGCTGCCAGGACTACCCTGGCTGGAGGAGCCAGACTGGGGACTATTAATGTCTCTGCTGACGGCATTTCCGTTGTCAGATGGGAAGCTGCCGGCATTTCCACCAGCAGCAGAAGAGTGGCAGGAGTATGCCACCTCGCTGTCAGCATTGCTGCTGACAGCCTTACGAGCTGTGGGCCCCTTGAAGCCTCCGGTCCTGGCCCAGGCCTTTGTGCTGGACTTTTGGGCTTTTAAGGGGGGAGGTGGCCATTGAGGCCTAGTGTGCTTTGCACAAGGGGGGGGGGGGGGGGGTATATGTGACGAAGTGCCAACCCCTGTGTGCATTTTCTGTTAAAAGTTGTGTGTTTAATGTTGGTGTATAGTCATTGGTACACGGGATATAAACGGGTCTGTGTAACACGAGTGTTTAAAATGTATATTTGTATTTAGGCACAAGGATTGCACAGCACTTCACGTGTAAGTAAAATGTAATATGTGAGCACGGGGAATTATACTTTATTAATTCACGTGCAGTTATACCGCGACTCCAATTGAATGATTGATTAGAGGTCGAGTTTCGGTACAGCTGTATAAAAGCATCATGTTCGGTGAGTGGAAAATGGGTATGGAGAGGAGAGAATTAAGAACAAGAAAACTTAACAAAGTAATTTATATGATCGTTGTTTTCACTCACCTGGTTTGTCTGTTAGTCCACTGTTTGTGTAAGTGTTAGTCCGTTTTGTTTGTCTGTTTATTTTGGCTTCACGTGCCGTGTGCTGTTTTTGTTGCAACCTTTTTATTTTCTGTTCTGTTTATTTATTAAATGCCGAGCAAAAAAGCATTCGCTCAGCTCCATCAAACTCCACCTCTCTCTTTGTTTATTTCCTGGCTCTGGTCTGACGCCATCCACTCCGGCTGTCTTTGTGACAGTCCATTATTAAGAAATGGAGAGAATATGGCACAACTGTGAATCTGTCTAGAACAGGCCGTCCGGGAGGCACTAGTCAGGGAGGCCACCAAGAGGCCTATGGCAACTCTAAAGGAGTTATAGTCTTCCACGGCTGAGCTGGGAGACACTGTGCTTACGGCAACAATAGTCCGGGTGCTTCACAAAACTGGCCTTTATGGGAGAGTGACAAAAAGAAAGCCATTGTTGAAAAAAACACATCAAATCTCAGCTACAGTTTGCCAGAAGGCATATAAGAGACTCTGAGACCAAATGGAAGAAGAGTCTGTGGTCTGACGAGACCAAAATAGAGCTTTTTGGCCTCAATGCTAAGCGCTATGTTTGGCGCAAGCCTAACACCGCACATCATCCTGAGAACACCATCCCTACCGTGAGACATGGTGGTGGCAGCATCATGCTGTGGGGGTGCTTCTCTGCGTCAGGTGCTGGAAAGCTTGTGAAGATAGAGGGCAAAATGGATGCAGCAAAGTACAGAGAAATCCTGGAGGAAAACCTATTGAAGTCTGCAAGAGACCTGGGACTTGGAAGAAGATTCATCTTCCAGCAAGACAATGACCCCAAACATATAGCCAAAGCCACACTGGAGTGGCTTAAAAAAAAAGGTCAATGTCCTGGAGTGGCCCAGTCAAAGCCCAGATCTCAATTCAATTGAGAATATGTGGAAAGAGTTGAAAATTGCTGTTCACCAAAGGTCCCCATCCATCTTGATGGAGCTTGGAATTTGCAAAAATTGCAGTGTCCAGATGTGCAAAGCTTGTAGAGACTTATGCATGGCTGTAATTGCTACCAAAGGTGCCTCTACCAAATATTGACTCAAGGGGGTGAATACTTATGCAATCAATTATTTTCTGCTTTGTATTTGTAATTAATTTAGAATAACTTGTAGATTTTGTTTTTCCCTTTGACATTATGGACTTTTTTGTGTTGATCAGCTCCTAATTAAATCCATTTTGATTCCATGTTGTAACACAATAAAATGTTGAAAAGTCCAAGGGGGGGGGGGGAATAATTTTGAGAGCCACTGTATATATAACAGGACAGAAGGGTGTTTTCACTGAATTAACTGATTTGTAGAAAAATGTAAAACTGCCTACCTTACTGACTGCTCTATTTATTCTGTTCACTCATTTGTATCATTTTGTGAAAAGAAAATATAAAATAATGCTAACATGCATTCAAAAACCTTAAATGAAGTTTGTGGTTCATTTCTCACTGGGTTTGTAACATTGCCAGTTTTATTATCCTTTGGTAAATTGTACACAAGAAAAAAGGATAAACAGGAGCCTGTGAAATGGTACAGGTCATGTGGTATAACACAAGGAAGGTAGTCATGGAGGCATCTCCTTCACTGTGCACAGACCATTATTGACAGTAGCAAGATAAAATGAACAAAGCAACTTTTTGTTCTCTGTCAGTCAATTAGCACCTCATTATCAGGCAGGGATGCTGAGAACAGCCCGTCCTGCCACAAGGCCATAGTCTTTTCCAATTCCACTAACCATAATAAAGCTTCATGTCAAGTATATTGAGGAATGTGTTTCAATTGTAAAGCATGCACAATCTTGTTGACATTCACAAAACATATTTTACATATAAAAGCATTTTATAGCATTAAAAACCACTGCTTCAGATTATACTACTGGTTAATAACAGAAACAAAATTTTTTTATGGTTAGTGTTTCACAAAAAAAAAAAAAAAAAAAAAACCAAGCCCAAATAGTGTGTCTTCATTTTGCAAAAAGTTGCGATGGTTATATACCTCAAGAGAGTTGCGGTTGATTTCCTGTGTTAATTCGTGTTAATTTATTAATTTCTGCAGCGCTAATTGCAGTTTCTCTGCAACTCTGTTAGATTTCTCTCACTTGTGATTTTACGCAAAACATTCGCAACGCAAGCAGAGTTGCGAGAAAGATAAGAAATTTGCAAGACCTTTGAACATTTGCCCCACAGTGATTTGCGAGTAAATTAACTTTTTAATTTAGCTTGTGGTGGTGAACCTGCGGGATTATTCAGGACATCTCCTCCAAATTTGAAAATGGAGATGTTCCACTTTTCTAAGGCACTGCTGTTACAAAGGCTCAATCGGTTAGGTTGATAAATGCCCTCATATTAAGACATGGCTTCACTAAGGAGGCTACAGCTGATCTTGTAAAATTAATTGAGCTCACATTCCCTGGTGTATTTCCACCTAGTATTTTCCAATTATCTCAGCATGTTACAAATTATAAAAACATTTGCGATATTCACTTTTATTGCAAAGTATGTCTTGTGTATTGTGGAACAAATCCATCTTCTACCAGCTGTCCACATTGCAATTCAGACATCTTCATGACCATATGGAAACTGGTGACTTTTTCATGTCTCTGCCTATAGAAAGACAGCTTCAGGATTTTTTACAATTCACTGATGCAGCCAAACTCATCATAAATTGTCAAGAATCTCCTCGTACTGATGCAGTTAGTGATGATTATGTTTTGAAAACGTAGGACAAAAATTTTAATTTAACAAAAATTACTTCTCACTTGTTGAATCTATTCATCAATAAGCTATGCAAGGCAGACTAGAAAGGAAAATTACACAGCATGTTTCCATGGAAGACTTGCTTTTATTAATACTGGTATCACCAGTCAACTTTCCAGATAGAACAGATGTTGTTTACAGCTTATAAAGAAATTCAGTGGAAGGTGGCAAAATTATCCTATAAAATGTCTGTTCTTATGTGAAGTGGAAGATACAGACAAGGAGATTGCAGTTTCACCTTTGGATTTAGGTAAACAAACAAACAAAAAAGTGTCTTAATGAAGATAAATGTATATTTGTGCAATGCCATTGTGGAAAGGTTGTGGGTAATTCACTGACCAGGAGACAGACAGGTGTACTTGAAAACGCCACACAGGTGCCAAGTTTTATTTTGAAGGGCGTCTTATTTCTTTTTAGCCCGCAGAGGGCACTGTTGGTCCTTGGTCTGCTTACCAACCATGGTAAACAGAACCACGGGAATACCATATGATGGTACGACAGTTCAGGGTGCACGCGCACTTGCAGGTGCTTTAAACAATAATTCAAAAATAGAAGGCAGAAAGAAAAAGGGAAAATAAAACAGTAACAAAACTATAAAGAAAAGGTGCTGCACATTGCAGCAATATCCCGGTCGCCGCTGCCCGTGCGACCCGGATCACCATCCTACGCTGCCGGCTAACTAGCCTGCTCAGCTATACTTATTCGGTTGTCTGCCCAATGGTTCCCCTCCCTCACTGTCTCGCTCTGAACCTCCGTTCCGTTCTCTCCAACTGGTTCTCGGTCGTGGACCAGCGTTTCCGCACTCTCGGCGCGTTTAAAAGGGCAGACCTGAGGAAACAACAGAGCGTTAACTTATAGGGCTAACAATCTCCCCAGGACCCGCCTCTCAGCCATTCAGAGAGGGGGAAAGTCCACACACCCACTTTCCCACCTCCCCGTGTCACTGCTATGACTCACAGGCGGTTGTTGGACGACTGCTGCCCTCTTCCTGCAGCACCGTGAACACGCCAGCAGAGTCAGCACAGACCTCCCCCTGCTACAGCCATATTCTTTAGAGAATGACTAGGCTTTTTTAAATTAGCTTCACCCTGTGCCACATGCTTTATACATAAGCACACGGTTTATGCAAATGAGCAACTTGCTTTTAAAAGAAAATGTGGTATTCACAATGTAGCCAACTAGTGTCACTTAAAATATACTACTCAACTTTTGCTAAGGATCAACTTTTTGGTCAAATTAAAAACATTACTGGTTCATTAAATTCCTATTTGTGACTGATATTGACTGTCAGTTATTTTTTTTCATTATTTCTACGGGTTCATGAGGCTGGTAAGAGGTCCAGAAAAGATGACACTGATGAACGTTTGAGATGGGCTAGGGATCAGCCAGCGTGGTGAACATGTCTTGTCGTGTCATGATGCAGAACACAATAGAAAATGATCTAGGATGATCTTCTGATCTGAACCCTATTAAGCATGTGTGGGAGATGCTAAAGAGAGTGATAGCAGCCCGTCCAGTGCAACCAAGCACTCTGCAGGAACTCCAGGATGCTCTTATCCAAACATGGGCCCAGCTCCAACAACAATGTGTACAGTACCTGATTAGTGGGACATGCAGGGTGATGATCGTGTTCAAAAACACAGGCAGTGGATCTTTATTTTCTTTATCTTTATTATGCATAATTTTTCACAGGTTAAACTTTATATTAACACAACCAACCATTCAATTAATGTCACAGTGTGAAACTCATTTTTGTTGAAAATCTCTAGCAAAAGTTGAGTAGTATGTAATATTTTTTATGCTGACTTAACTTGACTTAAGTTACCAACCTTTAAAAACAACTCCATCTGGGTCTAGAACTCCTCACCTCTGTGTGCAACTCAAACAGTTTAAATTGAACATGTGCTGTTGGGCCTTTTTTATTTTGCATTGCACTGTTTAACCCTATTTACTGTCAATGTCCTGCACTCTGATTGGTTACACTATGTAACACAATTTTTGTTCTTGGGTAGTAAGTGTTATTTCCTAATTGCTTATGCCTCAAAAGTATAGAAAATGGCTATTATTCCCCACAAACTTTGCTTTTGTGACCAGGACAGTGATATTTCAAAATATCACTATTTCCAATGGGAAAACGGGCAAATTTGTGTCTTTTCGTTCAAATAAAGTCGGAAAAAAACAACGTATGAATCCAAATTAACATGTATTTATACTAAAGTAATACAAAAATGACTACAAAAGATTTAGAATGAGCAGTTTTTCGAGATTTACGATTATTTACAGTAATTGTGTCACAGAAAAGAAATGGAAGGTACAGTAGAGACTATAATAAATACAATTCTGTTCAGTTGGATAAGCAATCTAAATAGCACCATGTAACAATTTTTTTTTTTTTTTTGTTCCTGGGTAGTAAGTGTTATTTCCTAATTGCTTATGCCTCAAAAGTATAGAAAATGGCTATTATTCCCCACAAACTTTGCTTTTGTGACTGTATTTACAGTATAATCGTAAATCTCGAGAAACTACTCACTTCTAAATCTTTTGTAGTCATTTTTGTATTACTTTAGTATAAATACATGTTAATTTGGATTCATATGTTGTTTTTTTCTGACTTTATGTGAACGAAAAAGACACACATTTGCCCGTTTTCCCATTGGAAATAGTGATATTTTGAAATATCACTGTCCTGGTCACAAAAGCAAAGTTTGTGGGGAATAATAGCCATTTTCTATACTTTTGAGGCATAAGCAATTAGGAAATAACACTTACTACCCAGGAATAAAAAATAAATAAAAATTTGTTACACGGTGTTATTGAACTGCCCCAGCATGTGCAGCAAAGTGGGACATGTTTCATGGGATGTCAAAATTAAAAACATAGTGACTGCAAGCTGAGTTGAAATACTCACTTTCTTTTTTTTTGTGAGTGTATGTGTATGAGTGTGTGGCGGGGGCGGGGGGGCTGTGTAAATCTGTTATGCCCTTAGTGGACTTTATTTGCAATTCTATTTAACATGCCCATTTGTTCTGCTAACATCTGTATCCATTTTGTTTCCAGATAACATAAGAAGGGGTCTATATAAATTTCAGTGTGTTAGCAAACATAACTCAGTAATGTACTATTTTGCCAAGCACGCTGTCTCAGTATAACTGAACCAGCAGATAATGTGGTCAGGGGATTTTCATGTGGTAAAACTTTAGGAAACTAAGTCTAGCAGATACATATTGTGGTAGAAGTCTTTATCAATGTCTTTATTGTTACAACCAGTAAAGAGATTTATAAGGGCTACTATAAATGAAATATTTGTCTGCTTGACTTTTCTTCTTGTATTTTTACTATTAATTTACTGTTTAAAATTATAGATAAACAGTTTATATTAAATGTCCTAGTTTAGCTCTATTCATGTTCTATCATGTTTTAATGCTCAATGACATCCGGATGAATTTTAAAGTATTTTATTCAGGAAACAGTGTTTAAAATGTCTCATAAGTATAAGTACACGAGTATCAGGATGTTTCATGGAATTCTTCATGTAAGAGAGAATTTGAGAAGTTTATTTCTTTCTTTCATTACTTGTATTACTAATTACGGTCTGAATTTACAATGCACAATTACTAACAAAATATAGTTAAGCTTAAGAGTTATTATGAGGATGCAGGCTAGATTAGGAAAATACTGCAGCAAAACAAGGGTGTAGCAACTTCTGCATTTTAGCTGCTTCCTCTGCTTTTTTCTGTTAATCAATGCTGTCTGTAAGCAGAAGTTGCCTGGAGTTGATAAACATCTAAAACAGATGCCTCAAGAGAGAACAAACTGTAAGAAGAGGGGAGGTTGGGATGGAGACTGGGATGGGGGACGGTCCTGCCCCCTGGGGACCTACCCCCGGGGGGGGGGGGCTAATAGACCCTTTCATAACTCTTCCTTGAGAAGGAACAGCAAGGTAAATATATATATATATATATATATATATATATATATATATATATATATATATATATATATATATATATATATATATATATATATAATGTATTTTTATAGCGGGCATGGGCAGTATTTACTGTAAATAGGCAGTTGATTAAAAAGAGTGGTGGACTGTACGTTACTGTTACTGCCGCTAATGAGAAATGATGGTAACTAAATTATTGTTCAGTGTGAGGTCTGTTTATGTCAAAATGTTTAATATTAATGTTTAATAAAAAAATATGTATGTAGTTAAAACATGATGTGTACTACACTATTACTGATATACATCTATTTGAGTTGTTTTATTAATGTGTATCTGTAATAAAACTACATTTGTGAAAAATAAGACTAAAGATTAGAAAAAAGAAAAATAATTTCACAGGGCTGTACTTATATGTTACGGAATTTTATAGAAACCTGATGTAAAGAGGTAAACCAGATTTCTCATTCAGTCCCTTTCTAAGGCTAACTCATGTTCTGACCCTTGCTTCTTGGCTCTTCATGAGTCGATATAAATTCTTGCTAGTGCCTTTTCATATTTACAGTGCTCCTCGCTATAACGCGGGTCTCGGGGGACACACAATATGAGCGCAATAACCGAAGAGCGTTATAAACAGGGATGGGGGGCACCGTGAGGACACATAAGAACACACATCTGACTAAAATACAAAATAACTCCCTCTCTATAATGCACATATAGTGAAGCAAAAATGTTACTTTCTGAGAATTAACCATGTGTAACAGGGTTGTAGTTTCACCAGTGTATCCATAGAAATAATGTTGTATACTGTATATTTTAGAGCGACCTCTTGTGGTCAACGAGTGGAATGGCAAGCGCTAATAAGAATGCAGATGGAGAAAAAAAAAACCCACCCAAAACCCAGTGTTTCTAGAATAAGAATCTCATCTGAATTAATGTTTATAGACATCCAGTTGTATATCTGTTGCCTTTATCGGTTCAATGACGCTACAGAGAACTGTTTTTATATTAGAAACTTGGGTGTGTCCATCTGTAAGAAACCACCGTCACTGCAATCACCGACTGCCGAGTTTGTTATGTACTTGGTGTAGGTAAGTTGTCTTTTCACACTGCGCTTTTACTTCTCTGGATTTTTTTTATTTTTGTTTTAGTTATTACTAGATTAGCTGGTTGAATTATTGTACATGTCGTTATTAATGTGTTTGTATATGATGATATGTAGTGGGAAAGGGTTATTTTTAGTCTTTTTTTAAATTTTTATTATTGAATATATATAGATACGAATATAATTAGATAATAGAAACGTAACGAATATAAATGTCCATGTATATAGAATATAGTAGTTTTGTTTAATTGTAAATGTAGTAATGTTTAAATTGAAATTATAATGAGAAAACATTTTAAAAGTTTATTTAGAAATCAATAGCCATTAAACGGTGTGATGCGCGTGCAGTTTAGATTTGAATGTGCGCGCGCACGTGTGTGTGAGTGCGATGTTTAAAGCAGTAACCGTTATTCCCTTTCAATTCGAATGACAACCATTACCGAATGGGAAGAGCATCTGACCGTCACTCTGAGCAAATATACAAAAGCTGCCCTATCAGGGTCCTGCTGTGAGGGTGAAGTCCCTCCCACCACCTGTTGAAGGGGGACGTCCTCACAGTAGCACATCGCCATTTTTTCTCTCATCTCTCTGAGACAGGTCAGATTGCTTTTGCTTTCTTGAACCGAAATTGGCTGATTTGTTGGTTTTATCTGCAAATTAAAAACTAATTTTCCACGGTAAAATAGCGCTTCGAGCGTGTCTAAGAGTGCTCCCGCTTTATTCTCGCATCAGTTTTTCTGACTCAAGGTGGTTTCGACCCCTCTTAAGGGATTAGCGAGCGACCATTGCTCTTTCACTACACAAGGCCGTGTAGTTGATACACCATGTGGAGAGCTGTTATGGTGCTGCAAGGAGACCCCGCGGGCTCACGGCGTCGTCCTCTACGCCGATTTAATCGGTCACAGCGACCAAAAAAAAAAAAGCCTAGCGCCCCTCTCAAACTTTGGGCTTTCCTAGCGCGGCTGCGCTTGCCCTTGGCGACCACGCCGATTGAATCGGCTGCATACCCCGGCATCGACCGGGGTTTTTCCAGCCGATTGCAAGGTTGAGAAAACAGCACCTATCCGGTCCCGATTGACTCGGCAACGGTGTAAACATCTTCGGCGCCGCCTACAGCGTGGCCCCAACTGTGCCTACCATCGGCACCGACCTTGGAACAATTCCACTCAGCACCGACTGTCTCGGCATCACCAGCGCTTTTCTCTGCGCTGTTTCCGGGACCAATTGATTTGGCACCGGGGAATAGCTTTGAGGCCATCTACAGCCCGGCACCGACCGCACTATATGTTGGCATTGACCTTGGCGCCGATCGACTCAACGCTGACCTCGGCACCGACAGCGCTCGCCTCAAATGGTAAATCATTTTAAAAACGCCAGTATGACCGGTGCTCAGATAAGCTGCCCAGGTAGAACGAACATTGTTCCTGCCCAGGTGCCTAGGGCCTGAACACGCGGCTAAGGCACTGGCAGGTGAGCTGGACTGCTGTCCATGTCGGTTCTCGAGGAGAACTAAGCGACAGAGAGCAGTCCTATCCCCAGCAGAGTTTCTCTTCTCCAACCAGGGGAGAATGAGATCAGTGGTCCAAGAACCTCCGCAGAGGTCATCCAGGACCCCCCCTGCTACAGTGACCAGGGAGGTCTCACGCTCATCTGGGTCACCCTCTCCTACCCCACAACCGGTACAGAGGTGCAGACAACTCTCAAGGGAGGCGAGATGGTCACCGCCGAGGCGGTACCACTCGAGGGGACGCTCACCAGGGGACAGGCAGTCGTCGCGCAGGCACTGCTCCACTTCCCCAAGGGACAGGTGGTCTCCGCTCAGGCACCGCTCCCCTTCTCCACACAGGCGTAGACATTCACTGTCACAGTCGCCTTGAAGGCTCCCAAGCTCGGCCGAGCGCCGCTTCATGGAGCTGGCAGAGACAGTAAGGGCTCAGCAGACCATGCTGGGGACCCTATTGAAATCTCAGGGCAGGCTGCTCCCTACCACCGGACAGCCCCAGCCCCCACAGTCTTGTTCGCCGTTCCCTCTGCCTAGGCCCCCTAGCCCTGACGAGCTGTTCTTGTCCGCGTCCAGATCGGACGTCTCGGACCCAGCCACCTCCATCGGGCAGGCCACAGTGGAAGGCACCTTAATGCCCTTGCCACAAGTGTCGCAGAAGGAAGAGTTCCAGGCCCTAATGCAGCATGCAGCTGCAGCCACAGACGTTCCCTGGTCGGCAGAACAAGAGGGAAAGGGGAACCGCTTCCGCCAACAGAAAGGACACCCACAGCATGCCTTCCACCTATGCCAGGACTTCTAGGAATTGGTGTGTTCCTCCTGGAGCAACCCAGTGTCTGTAGCCTCGGCCTCCAGAACAGCAGAGTCTCTGCTTCTTACTGCAGGAGCCCAAGAAGCGGGCCTAGGCGTATTCCCCACTACCGGGGACACGGTCACGGTTTTGGTGCAAAGCTCTACCTTCACCAAGGGGGATAAGGACCCAACCTGTCCATCCAAGCCTTGCTGAACGACAGATGCGATGCCTAAAAAAGCTTACACATCGGCAGCGCTGTCGGCCCGAGCAGCAAATGCCATGGCCATACTGGTGCTCTATCAGTTGGCAGAGAGGCTGCAAGAGAGAGCTACACAAGCAGACAAGGGGGAGCTGCAGGCGGTAGCTAAGGCGATGACCAACCTAATATGGGAGTTAGGTCAGGCATCAAGTAGGTCGCTGCCGGCGCTGGTGGCCGCCCGCCGGCACTTGTGGCTGACACAAGCCAAGATCGTGGAGACCGAGAAGGTGGCGCTACTGGATTACACCTGGGCAAACTTTTGGGGCGACCATTGATGTGAGCCTTGAGAGGTCCCACAAGGCCACAGAGGTCGCCTCCAAGTTTTCGCCTTCCAAGGTGGCATGGAATATTAATAGAATATTGAATATTAATAGAATATGGAATAGACAAGCAGGCAGAGGCAGAGGCAGGGCCAGAGGCAGGGGACCATTGCAGGCCAGGGATAACCGGTTCTCCAGTTGGAGACCGAGGCCAGGGCCTAAGAAAGACCCGCCCCCTTCTAAGCCCAATGGAGACCGCCCCTCAGGGGCCCCGGATGCCACCAAACCACCCCACCCACCCCCCCCCAACCGGACTGACCAATGACAATGATCCATGGCAAGGCTGCACCCAGGACTCCTGGCTGCTATCGACAATGAGACACGGATAAGCTTTACAATTCTGCATAGGTCCGCCACCCTTCAAGGGTGTGCTCCCCACCACCATCGAACCAGCGAGGGCGATACTCCTTCAACAGGAGATTGTCAATCTTCAAAGGAAGAATGCTGTACGCTTGGTAAGCCCAAGTGATGCACTCAGCGGCTTTTACTCCAAGTACTTCCTGGTGCCCAAAAGGGACAGCGGTTTCAGACCAATTGTAGGCCTCAGGGTCCTCAACTTGTTCCTCAAACAGAGGAAGTTCAACACGTTGACAGCACAACATATCATCCAGTCTGTCCACCTGGTCGATCGACCTGCAAGAAGCCTACTTTCAAGTCCCGATCCTTCCTGCACACAGAAAATATCTGCTCTTCGCCTTTCAAGGCAAGGCGTACAAATTCTATGTGCTGCCTTTTGGCCTCTCGCTGGCGCCCCGCACTTTTTCAAAGTCCATGGATGCAGCACTGGCTCCACTCAGGCTGCGGGGTATTCAGATCCTGAACTATCTGGATGATTGGCTAGTTTGTGCGCATTCAAAAGCACACACAAAGGCGCACGCAAAACAGATCATAGATAATGTGACGAAGTTAAGGCTCTCAATACATCAACAGAAGAGCAACTTCGTACCGTCTAATTCCACAGTGTTCCTGGGGATCAAACTGAGCTCTGTGAGCATGCTTGCCTCACTGTCGGAAGACAGGATTTGGTCTTTGGAGGCCACACTGATTTTGATAGAGGGTGCTGTTTGGATCCAACTGATGACAGAATTGTGGACTAATCATGTCTTGAGCCTTCATTACGGTGCTCTGTCACAGACATGATTTCGCTTGTCTTTAGACCAGCATCAGAAAGTATGTTTAAGTAGCTTTTTATGTTATTAGATTAGTTGTAGATTAGAATGTTAAGGGAAAAAAAAAACAGTATTTATGCGTGGATTGATTTTAAAATATAGTTCACAGTTAAGCACTTTTCCAGCTGAGATCTATGTAAAATAGAAGCCTGCTTGATCTGGAAGCTGATTGGCTGTTCTCACTCAATCGTTTATATATATATATATATATATATATATATATATATATATATATATATATATATTTTCTGTATAGAAAATTAATTGGTTTTCTTTTATTTTGCATAAAGGTAAATTTCTCTGTCATTTTGTTTTCTTTTTATTTCTTTTACTAATAATTTCCCATAATATTGTATGTATATACGTATACTAATTAATACCACAATTATGAGTTAGGTATGTATTGTTAGATTCCACTTGTTATATTTCATTTTTTTTAATCACCTTCGGCCCAGTTTCTGATTTACTTGGTGTAAGTGCGGTATTAGAGGAGGTCAATTTCAGTCATCTTTTTCTTTTCTTTTGCGTGTGATACAGTGTGTGAGGTACTGTACCTGCAATAAAGGAATGTTGGTGAACGATTGGTCCAGGACTGATTCCTTAAGAAAAAAAATTATTACACAATGCAAAATAAGGCTTGCTATACATGCATAAAGCATCATAATCAACACTATATTTTTTACAAAACAAATTTAAAAAAGGCAACATTCCCACTCGCGGATCATTTTAATTAGCAGTTTTTAAATTATAAATAGCCTGGTTAAACGGCAGTCGGGAGTTCAGTTCAAAGCGACAAGCAAACCAAGTGCGAGAAGGAGAGCGGGGTTGGGCAAGGGGAAGAGGAAATGGGCTCGGCACAGGTTCAGCTGCCAGAGCGTGGCTTAAGTGAAGCAAAAGCATCTTGTCTCCCGTAGAAAGCTGCAGCTCCTCTCGCAGCAAAAAACAAAGTACATTAGGAAAGATAACCAAGTAATAGGCTTAATATTTATTTAGTTATAAAACAAATGCTGAATAAGATGTCTGTATTATAAAGTGCCAGTGCAGCTTTTCTTCAGTTCAGATACTGTATCAAAAGGGAGAGGCAGAAACAGAAGTTAGGCTGAGAAGTTGTTTACAGTTTGAACTACACAGGCACTGTATTTACCGTAGAATTATTGCATGAACTACCAGTATAGAATTGGGGTACATGCTGTAGGAGCGCTATATCCGAGGTGCATTATAACCAATAGCCTTATAGCGAGGGAGCACTGTATATATTTTATAAGGACGTAATATAATTTTAGCAAGTTTTAATTGTTTTATGTTATTCTTTCATAAACCCAGCGCACGCGTAGGCTGTCTCCCTGTATTAGAGTCTGCCTCTGTACACACACGGTATACTGCACTAGCTGTATGCTGTAAAGGCTTTTTAGCTACACTGCACTATCGAATTGGTAGGAGTCTTTTTGACCAGAGAATATTCAGTGTCTTTTTGCTGTTGCTGTGACTGCTTTTTGCTTAACTGACAACAAAGGCTACTAGATTTGTTCAAGTTATCAGGCAACTGCAGCCCCTGTCTGTTTAACAGTGTATGCTTGCAGTTGTCAGTGTTTTTTTCAGGTCTTCACCTGCACGCCACTTGTCTTGGTATGAGAGCGGGAACCTGTGATCTGGTCAATCAGAACCAGAGCCAGTAACAGAGCCTGTATCAGTGACCTGGTCGGTACCAAGGTAGGAACCAGTCACTTTATTGGTAAGTTTGGTAACAGTCATCTGGTTCATACCAGAATCTGTACCAATGACTTCATTTTTCAAAATCAGTCAGCTTACTGTCTGTTAGGAGCAGGACTAAAAATCTGCACTCCACTAAATCAGGCAGGCATTCTGGTAATATTGACCGGGTTTCGGGGCAAACGGAGAAGCATTTTGAAGCTATGAACCAGCAGCAGTCCCTTTTGAAGGAGCTGTTGCAAGCACCCCCCCCCCCCCCCCCCCGTTGTCTCAGTTCCTCAAAGGCTTGTCTGTCTCGGAATAAGCCTCAATTCCATAAATACAATCACCACTCTGTTGGACAACAGGATCTACAGGCTAACTGTCTGCTTGGAGCTGTTCAGCCCAATGCAGCAGTGATGGTAATGACTTTCCAGAGATTCTGGTCCTGATGGCAGCAGCATCTCACGTTCTCCTTATAGGGCTCCTACACGTGCGCCTTCTCCAAGCCTGGTTCAACCAGAGGGTCCTTCGGATATTCAGACAGACTCTGCTTGAAAGGCATTCATTTCACAGAATAAAAAATAATAAAAAATACTGTATATATTCATGCAAAGGAAACCAAAGCATGAATGAGGTCTGAAATAATAACACTACTGTGCCATATAGAGGGGTGTTTCTCTCCTTTCTTTAATATTTGCAGGAATTATTTTACTCCTGAGAAATTAGTTTTTACTGCAATACTGTTCAAATAGTTTTCCAACTAATTCAAATTGAAAGAATATTTGAATATTCATTTACATTTTGAAAGAAAATTCCAACATGAAAAACCCATGCTCATCTCAGCTCTAGTATGTTGATTGAAATGAGCAAGCTAATACAGAGTTGGGAATTTAATAGTCCTGATAGGTTCTAAATCTAGCCGAGAACAAAGAAAAATTAGGGGGGACTTGATTGAAGTATTTTAAGTCTTGAAAAGAATTGACATAGGATGGGTTTCCACACAGTTTAGGAACTCCAAGTTCTCTCTCCACTGTCATGAATTATGTGACATAGCACAAACATACCACACACAATTCTCACACTATAGGAAGTGCACGTCTAAAACATTGTATGACTTTAAAGGGGATGTAAATCTTCTTCTCAAGCTAAGAAGCCGTACAATTGACCAAATACTCTTTTTTTTTTTTTTTTTTTGCATGGAAACCGTAACTTATGTTTACGAGACTTCAGAAGTGAAAATCCCGCTTGTGACGTAACCTCATGCAACTTTCTACTAATTGAAGGCCGTAGCAAGCAATCCTTGGCCAGGTTTCCGTAGCCGTACCTTTCTGGTTGTGTGGGTTTCCATGTAATTTTTCTTTTAGAAATTCTCCTTCCAAATCCAAATAACCTAATTAATATTAAAATATGTGAGGTTCTATTTAAATGTGAATGTCTGAGTCCAATTTGGCCTTATGTGAGAAATGATTTCATAGAGCTTTCTTAGAGATTAAGTAGCGATGTTCCGAAAAATATATTGTTACACATCCCCACGTGTTGGTACAACTGTTTAAGTAATGTGTCTGTAATTTCTCTTTTCATCGTTAACATCCTGACAACTTTTTACACCTATAAAGTCTGTTTCAAAACTCTTTTCAAAATGGCCTCTCAAGTTCACTGGGGTTTGATATCTGTCCTGTAAATCAGCAGGACAAGCAATTAAAAAAAAAAAAAAAAAAAAAAAAACATAACAAGTGCTCTGGCTTTTCTGTTACATACCATATTATGGATCATTATTGCTGTTACCTGTTTGACAATGAGGGCAATAATCCTTACACTATCAATGCACTAGAGCAGACATTTTGAAAAGAGCTTTGAAACAGACTTTAAAGTTATAAGTGTAAGAAGTTGTCAGGATGTTAACTATTAAAAGAAAAATTTCAGGTACATTATTTAACAACACGTGGGGATGTCTAAGGCTATATTTAAACAGTTGTATTAACACATGGGGATGTGTAAGGCTATATTTAAACAGTTATAGTAACACATGGGGATGTGTAAGGCTATATTTAAACAGTTGTAGTAATGCATGGGAATGTGTAACTCTATATTTAAACAGTTGTAGTAACGCATGGGGATATGTAACTCTATATTTAACAGTTGTAGCAACACGTGGGGACGTGTAAACCTGATACTTACTCTTTATACTGGGTTTCCACCTAGTGCTTAGGTTGTGTTGAAGCACAACAAGTGCACCTTCCTCATTTGGCCACCCAAAAAGTGTAATAAAAAAAGCATGGGAAAGAAAACAAAAACCCAGACATAGCGTTACACAAAAAACAAAAGCATTCCATAAGAAAGTGCTGTGTACTATCCTTGTATTGTTTGCTAAATATTTATTATAAACCTATTATACACGTACATATATAATATGTACAGGTTTTCCTACAGAATCATAGCTTTAGCAAATCTAATCCCTATAGTCTATGAACAGAGCTAAAATAACAGCACTTTAGGTTAATGGTGTAAAAATGATCTAGTCAAAATGTTTACTGCAGTATATTGTTTTAAATATTGGTAATACATCTACAATAGGCTACCCTACTCACCCACATTTCCCACTACATATTAGAAGAAGAAGAAGAAGAAGAAGAAGAAGAAGAAGAAGAAGAAGAAGAAGAAGAAGAAGAAGAACGGTACTATACCAGTAGTCCTTATCAATTCAACACACATTTCTCAGTAGATGCTAATCCACCCAGGACTTTTTGGAGCTTTGTTCTGTAAGTCTTGCAGCAACCTGATGTTAAACCCATATATGTCTTTTTGAAAAAATTTGTGGGAGCAACAGCTTTTTTTTATGTTTTTGTTCTTTTAATACAAATCTTGTTTAGTGAATTAGGTTTAAGAGACTTTACTTTAACTCCATATTCGCACAAGCCTGGTGCTGTTGATACAGAAACATTTAAATATAACGTCCCATATTTTAATATTCATTACGTTATTTCCCTTTGGAAGGAGAATTTCTCTGGCTAAAAGAAAACTACATGGAAACCCACGCTACCAGAAATTACTACCAAAATAGAGTGAGAAAAAGGTGAGACTTATTTTTCTTTTTCCATGGAAACCTGGCCATAGTTAACCCTAACTTATTAAAAAAGCATATTAAAATAAAGTTGTAATATGGAAATGTCTGGGACATTTCAAGAGACTTTCAACAGATCCTCTCCAACTGTCTTGCAAGCTGTCAATCAAACGTGGCTTGCACATGATTCATTGTGTGAGTGGATGATCCCACCCAAATGTTGCATCACAATGACTATTTTGTTTTGATTGGCTAAAGGCTGCGGCATTTAAAAAAAAAATAGCCTATTTGACCTAAACTTAAACACCTGCCTTTGGATGCACAGTTGACGTTTATTATTATTTTGTTTATAAATGTACTTAAACTTGGCATTAACATAGGCGCAGATTTGGGTGGGTATGTGTGTGAAGTGGGTGGCCCACCCGTGGTTACACCACTGGTTCCAAAACCATGTTTGGTTGTTCACACTTGTGTAGCGTAGGTGGGGCTGGCAGAGTTGAAAGGTCACATTGTCTAATGGATTATGATTCTCCAGACAAGCTAAAAGTAGGTAAAAGCATATTTAGAGAAAAAATAGAATCACTTAATACTGGAGCAACAGTTAAAGTCTCTCGCTATCCTGGCCTGTCCAGTGCTCACCCAGCTATGATGGATGGCTGAGTGCACAGCTTGCTCGAGTTCTATAATAAAAGCAGTAGTGTGTTCCAGTGCACTTTCAGCACAGTAACCACTCAGTGAGCTTCAAGGCTGGGGTAGAAAAAGAGCTCCTGTAAGATGGCATATTGTTCCTCTGAAAAGGAGCCTTTCCAAAAGAAAATCTCAGGTTGGATAGGCACTGCAGAAATCTGCTCATAGCTCACATCAATGACAGAATTTCAATGTGAGGAATGTAGAGGGGAGACAGGACCAGCATTTGTTTAAACTGTTAAGAAAACACCAGATAGAAAATGGCAGAAGAATATAAGAACATTTATAAACAAGAGGTGGCCATTCAGGCCCATCTAAGCTTGTCCGGTTCCGAGTAGGTGATTGCTCTAAAAGAATGTCAAGTGATTCTGTCTCAACATCATCACTAGGTAACCCATTCCATACCATTTTCTATGCAAAGAAGTGTCTCCTTCGCGTCGTCCTATGTCTCCATTTAATTTTCAGTTGTGCCCTCTGGTCCTGCTTTCTGTACTGTACCTAACTATGGTTAGTAGTAGTGCGGTGGCCAACATGGCAAAACAAATATGCACACACTTTTAAAAGCTTAGTTTAGTAGAAAGGCTCGTGAACAAGATTAAGACAGCTGACTGACAGAAATAGCTTAAAGCTGCTGTCGTTTAAAGAGATATGTGTGATTTTTGGGAGTGTCATGACTATATAACTGCAAGCCCTGACGCTTTATTCTGTGTAAGGTGGAACAGAGATGAGAGGATACTAACTAGGCAATGGTAAGTAATTGACTGACTTTCATTGTATTTAATAATTGCTTAAAATGTAATACTACTGTGTTCTCGCCAGTTTGGTGAAGCTTCCTGTTTGACTTTTTAAAGTTCATTCACTGTGAATGTATGCAAGTACATTTATTTATTGTATACTTAAAACATTGTAAATGGTTACATGGGAGATATATTGCTTGGGAGTGTTCCGTCTATAGACAGTTTTCCGTCTTAAAAATATGATTTGAAGGCAACAGGAGCTTAGCCTGATTTTTAATTTTTGCTTGACAGACGCCCTTATGCAGGGTAACCAGTTATTACAATATAACTAAGAGATTACAATACAGGTAAGAAAAAAAAAAATACAGCTTTTTTTGTTTGGGAATTTTTTTTGTTTCTGTTTGTCAAATGAAACGTTTTTTGTGTGCACAGTGTGTTTGTTTCTGTAGGTTGTATGTGTATCTTTGTATTTGTAGTGTATACGTGCAACAACTGTTAAAAACTGAAAAAAATGTTCACCTTGCTTCACTCGGCACCATACATTTTTTCTCTTGGCTACTTTGCCCTGCTCAAACCCTGGGAAGATATTTGATGAATTCAGAGCTTTAATTGATTTAAATCATGTTTGTAATGTAAACTATTTCATGTGATGTCAGACCTTTGGTACTTGCCCGTCCACCCGAAGTTCTGTTCCTAGCTACACCATTTGGAACACTACTGTATTTGTACCAGGAGGATAATATTTTGGTTTCTTTTTTTCTCATCCTCTCTGCTCTGTCAACCCAAAAGAATGCATTGTGATTTCATTTGTAGCTTGTCTGTGAGATATTGGAGTCAAAATGGGCCGATGTGAAGTGGAAAGCAGATTGGGTAACAACCAATAATGACTGTAATCTTTTGCATGTGACCATTTTACCTCTGTGTTGTGAGGTGCCCAGTTGTTTATTTTTTCATGACATGTGCCACTGGCCTAATAGAAAATGAACAAACATTTCCAGCTTTCCACACTCACTAATCTGAGTCAAAACTTCGCAGTTCGCTTGAAAAGCCCTGAAGGGAGACTCTAACAAATGGCATGCTGATAGCCCCTGCTGGGGAGTTCTGTACACATCAGTGTTGGCACTGAGGAAAAAATCTAGACCTTTTATGGATTTATTGAGTTTGAATCATGTGATACATGCTGCACTGTGTTTTCAATTATCTACCACGCTTTTACTGTGACGTTATCTTCACCATGCCATATTCAGCTTGTTAAAATAGAAAGAAGTGCAGTATCACGATATAGTACAAATTACAAAATAACAACACATAATTATAATAATAACAATATCAATAAATAATAATTAAAAAAGGTTACAAAAATAAAAACAGGTGGCGAACACAGTAAATGAATAAGAATGGTAGATAAAACACAAAATTAAAAAAATGAGCAAGTCAAATAGATAAAAACAGTTATATTTGTAAGTCAGGTTAAAATGAACTAATATATTCACGTCACCATTTTCTGTTTCTGTCTTCAACATAGAGTGCAGTCTGTGCCATGATGAGGTAATATGATGTGTACATGACCGAGTGCTCCAATAGACTCAAGAAACTAGCAACCAAACTCCACAACTGAATCCCTCCAGCAAACAGGCTCTCACACATCCCTGCCACCAGCGCTGGATTTTTACTGCCAGGTTCAGTTTGTTAAAAAATTGGACAGTTTATCTTCTGTGGCTCTGCAAAATTACAAAATCAGGAAAAACAATTGTTCTTAATTTTGCTGCAGCAATACAAAGGATGATTAGCTCATAAAACTGTGCTATTTGTTAAATCCACTAGGGGCAGAGTGTTTCAGGGGGCAGGTAGTGGTATTCTCTGATGTACCGTGTATACTTAATGCAAAATAAAATAATGCAAAGTGAATTGAAACAATAAGTAAAGCCTTAGTTAAGATAACTCAGATATTTAATTTCCATTCTCAGATTCTCTTAAGCCAGTACTAAATCTAGAATATATGTGCAGTTTTCTACATCCAAATCTTTAGATTTCAAACTACACCAACCACTTGATATATTGCGGGTGTCGGGGTCCAATATAAATCCGCTATATATTGAGGGCCACGATATAGCGAGAGACCAATAGAAAAACAACAGGCTAACAAATACTGTACAACCACTCCCTCGTTTTATTGGGTGGTCAGGGTCCAGTAAAAATCCTCTACACAACCTGCTTTTTCTCATTTTTCGTATATAAAGCAGCACACCGTTTTAATTTGTATAGCAGAAGGTAATTACTTCTCATTAACTTAAGTCTCCAACTAATTTCGCGAGTCTTCTTTTCTCAAATGCACAAACAAATGCAGTGAAAGAATACATTCCTCAACAACAACATAGGAGGCTTGTTGCTAAGGAGCTGACATCACTGCCTTGTGGCTTTTGCTAGTGCATCGCTGCCACACGTGAACACCTTGTTGGCTAAAATAAAAACCGCTTCAAGCAAGTAGCTATTTAATTTGCTTTGTGTTATTGTGCAATACGTGTGTATATGATAACAGTACGATATAAATGTTATGTTTTTAATTGTTTTGTATATTGTTTGTGATGTGCAGTACGAGATAAAGAGCAGTAATTCTAAGTGCCTATGTATATTGCAGCAAAGGCTTACAGAGTTAACAGTAAAAATGGGGAGCCAACTCCAGGACCGCAATATATATCCGAATCCGAAGTATAGCGAGGGGCGATATGTACATTCAGTGTTCTTGCCTGATTTGCTTTCACTACAGTGTTGGCCTACACAATTATCTGTCTTAGTGTGGAGCAAACTCTAGTGGTACATGACATGCATATCCATTTTATAATACCGTGCTCATAAACCTGTCCTTGAGTGTTACTATAGAAGCAAACAGACATGTACACTTGTACATACATGTGTAAATGTTTTATTAGAGTAACACAATACAATTTATTTACAGGCCCAAAATTCAGTCAATTACAATTAGAAAAACTGAACAGTTTACAAGAAGGTTCACACAGAAAGATCTACATAGTTTGATCTAAAGTTCAGTTACATCAACAACATTTGGTTAAAGTTAGTATAAGCTATTGCACCTAAATACATACCTGATCATTGTTTTGTGAACTGCATAATATAGTAAAATACATCTTCTAAACCTGCTCCTCATAATTGCATATTCTGGTTTATTGTTGGTAGACAAATCCAATTAATAATACAATGAATCTATGGGACTTAGGTCTGGTTGAACCTCCCTCTGTATACTATTTCAGACATTAATTCAGGTCATTAATTCAGGTGAGGTTTTTCCTGTGTGGTGTAGTACTGGAAATCTACAGCAGATGGCAATACCGGGGACTAATGTCCAAACTGATAATCATAAAGACACTATAAAAACTTGAGTTTAAACAGCTGGAACCATGTGGAGGGAGACAGTAGAAGAAGTTGTACACAGTTGGGTTTCTAAATCAAAGAAATACATGGCAGTTCTTCAAAGAGTTTAAGTCCGTGACACTGATTATTGTTGCCTTCAAAGAGTAAGTAGCAGGGTTCGGAAAAAGATACCGTTACACGTCCCCATGTGTTGCTATAACTGTTTAAATAACATACCTGTAACTTGTATTTTCATTGTTAACATCCTTAAACTGTAAAGTCTGCTTCAAAGCTCCTTTCAAAATGTCTGCTCTAGTGCATTGATAGTGTAAGGATTATTACACTTTTTTTTGTTTTCCTGCAGTTATTTAGTCCACTAGAGTGGACATTTTGAAAAGAGCTTTGAAACAGACTTTAAACTTAAAAGTATAAAAAGTTGTCAGGATCTAAACAATAACAAAAAATTACAGGTATGTTATTTAAACAGTTGTAGCAACATGTGGAGATGTATAACACTATATTCTTCAGAACCACATTATATACTCTTTAAGTTAACTTCTCTTTTAAAAAACATCAGTGTGAAGTAATTATTCAGCATGATTTAAAGAGGTGAGAAAATCACAGAAGCCACAGGAGACTTTATTAAAAGTCTCCCGTGTGTATTGTATAACAGGGCTTGAATTTCATTTTTATGTGCTGGGGGGATTTCCCCTTTTGCTTTTGCCATTGCCTGACGTGAAGTTTTAGCATGCAGCAGAAGAAAAAGGTGCTTTTCTTTTAAACCAGCACTCGATTTTTTTTTTTCTGCCTGTTTGTTGCTGTTTTCATGTATGTTTAACTACTGGATAGTTTGTACTGCATGCATGTAACATATCAAATGAAAGGCCACAACATTCCCATTCATATTCTGTAAGTTGTAGCAGGATCAGGCATACTATATGTCGCAGAGATGAGAATATATGTTTAAAAAAAAAAAACTTTTTCCAAAATGATCATGTTTGATCAGTGCTACATATATTGTAAACATAGATGGCTCAGAAAACAAAAAACAAACAAAAAAAAAACAAATAAACACTGGACCATTGAACCTCAATATGAAATGAACGTGGAGGGAGAGCTGAGTTTCTAAGCTTTCCAACGATACTGCCCCTTCAGTCTAGCTGCTACAATGATGGAGCGATAGACTCAAAACGAAACCTAAGCTGTGAACTCTGTCACATGAGAGGCTTAACTTCAAGCGATCTTACTTCTGGCTAGGTGGTCTTTATGGTGCCTGAGTAATATGTGCGTAAGCTGTGGTGCGCTGGTGCCCCAAAATTAAGTTAAAGAGAAAGTCACCACTTGCAAAACAACACCTAGATAGATTTAATATTATCTTTTTTTTTTTCTTCAAAATTGTTTACTTACTACAGTGTACTGAGTTTCTATAATCTTTAAAGACTTACAGATAGCGGCCGAGAATCACGTACGACAGAATAAAGTCTTGCAGCTCTTAAAATATCCAGCACTACTTTTATTTATTTATTTATTTTAACAAGAACTACTCAGAATGCGTCTCATAGTGCTTTCATCACTGAACACCACTTCCTTAGAGATTGTTGTAGTGTTTCAGGCATTCTAAATTGTGTGAAAAATACAGTAGCTTGGTGTCTTAAAATATCAATGCTGGATTTTCCCACACTAAAGATTGTAGATATGCGGGAGCAACTTGGAAAATGCTTGATTCCCGCAATCCCACACTGAAATTGAAGCCCTGGTATAATATAATCAACGTATCTTAAAGTTTCAGGCATACTGTATGACACACACCCTTTAGTAAAGACTATATTGAAAGGCACATTTCACTCATGATGTTTGAACCAGAACGCCACTTCAGTATCAAAAGTGAGGTAGCTTTTTATTTTTTATTTTTTTGCAATAAAATAGCCAGGGCAGGATCATTTTTACCTTTCAGTCTATTAACAAGTTTAACCACCAGAATATGTATTAACTGGTACAGATTTTTTTTTTTACTGTGCTAGATTTAATAAACTAAAGTGAGATGTAACATTTGCATTATAAAGCATTGATTACAAAAATTTGAAAACACCCACAAAATTGTTCCAAACCAGTTCAATGGACAACAGCATTTTTAAACATTGTTACTTATTACCAGCTTAAGCAAGATTATCGCCACCACCACCCTCCTCCTCTCCCAGATCCAGGTGGTTTGACTAAAGAACTAGAAGGGAATAGGAAACTGGAAGCAGCAGAAACTTTAGTTCATCAGAAATTAAATATATGCATATCCTCAATTACAAACGTAAAAACTAAAAATTAATCAAAGGGTCTACAACATAAGAGACAAGTGATACTGTTGCTTGTACTAATGGTATGCTAAAGTCTTCATTAGACTCATTTCAGTACTACTCAATGTTTATTTTATCTGGGACCCACCATGTCACTTGGAAAGTATGTACTGAATGGCCTCCTCTTTGTAACTATCTTGGTATTTTGCACTATTGAATATTCCTAAAACAAAATGCAGGGTCATAATAGCATAGCCCTCAGAATCTGTAGATTATTTGCCCTGTAGCTATACCTTAAATAATGTTTAGGTGATAAAACACCAATTGTAAAAAATGGCTGAATTTAAGGTGGTGCAAAAATCATGGTCACCACTGTGGTCAATGTGCAGGCTTCTAGAACTTATCTCTAAGCATCTTTTTTGTTGTAAACAGAAGCAGGTCTGTTGGTACTAAAGCTAGAGTCATACCTGATCTCCTCTGTGGTTGTATCATGCCTCCTTGTAGTCTGTGGACAGGAATAAACACCAGTCCACGCAGACATATTATAGGAGAAAGAAGGTCTTATTATTTCATGTTCTTCTCTATCCAGTCCTTGAAACTGGCGACTCTTGTGTATGCTGTGTAAAGCCCGGGGGTGCAGGCTTGTTCATATCCCCAGCTCACAAGTCCTAACAGACGCCAGACCACCCCGGATTGCTGCTGCCCGCCTGGAGAGGAGGATGAGGTGGCTCTCACCACAGCAATGCCCCCAGTGTCGGAGGGGCAGATGTTGGAGAAGCCATGAGGGTGTTCCTTGGCGCAGAACATGTTGTCGGAGACACTCACTGAGATTCCATTCTGTGCATACTGACTCTCGCATGCCACGGCGTCACCCAGCTCAATGGCGCCCACACGCACAGTCTCATTCTCGTGACTCAGGATGGACCATCCAGTGACAAAGCCCTGAGGCTCAGTGCCCTCCCCATTGTGGGACCCAGGAAGGCAGGCAGGCTGCACTTTCTCGCTAAGCCGGGCCTTGTCCAGCAGCTTGAGCAACGCCAGGTCCGAGTCCAGTACCAAGGGGTCATAGTTAGGGTGGACCAGGATGGCAGAGATCTACAGGGAAGGAAGTGTGGGAGTTATTGTTTATAATGGACTGGTGGTATTACAGAAAGCAAACTTGACATAAAAGTTACATTTATTAATTTATTTAAGCAGCTGTTGGTGGCAATTTGAAAATAACAGATTTAGCTTTTGAAATAACAACTTAAACAAAATCAGATATTCTTAAAAACAGGAAATGTCCTTCAACTTGTCTTTATAGGTTGCGTACTGGAGACACCACTATCCTTGTGGTGGGAAAATTTCAATGTTGCTACTGCTGTGATTGTTTAAGGTTTCCATGCTCAGGTTTAAATGCTATTACGGGTTATAAGATTTAGATATAATATAATAATAATGTATTATGTACTGGTAGTTGTCTTTGAACATACTTCCTCTTTCTTGCTGCAGGGCAAGCGGCCCCTATAAGGAATGGAAAAATACTGACTACCAGCTAGAAAGTTCTGTTTATTTAGCAACCGCAAGCTGCATCCGTGACAGTTCACAGAAATGTCACCGGCTTAGTCAGAATAGGTATTGTTGCATATGATTGGTCTCATCTTAATCTTCCAAGCTGTTGCTAGCTGCAAATATTGAGTTAAGCTTCTGTGATTGGCTCGCAATAACTGTAGGTTACAAGGTATATATTATGCTTACTGGCTCTGTGTAGTCAGAGTATAGCTTGGTATTCCTAACACCTGCGTATATTAAGTGTGCTCTCGGGTTTGCAAACTATTAAACTTGTTTACTCAATCTTGTTTGTTCTACTGAGTCTCTGTCTTATAAGAGTTTGAGGTGTAAACTTCCACGACATCCTCCAGAGCCTTTTTCTATTTTATTCAGCCTTTTATACCCATTACCCTTGTTAGTTCCACCCTTTGGTTTAACCAAAATAATATTAATATTATTAATAGAAAACATAACTAATTACAAACACATAACTACAGTTTTGCCAAGGAATTTCCTCAATATGCATGCATTGTCCCATGTTTTTTTTTTTCCTTATACTGTTTCACAATTGAAATGCATTATTTAAAGTGTCCATGCAAGTCAATGGAATGTTTTCCGCCCATTATTAAAACATAGCATCATGTGAAAGAAAAAGTGCTCCTTCTAGAGTCCTGCATCGGGTTGGGTACCTGCGAGTCCTGCAGGTAACCCACAAAGCGGGCCGGGTTCGGGTCGGAATGTTAACTTTTTCCCGGTTTATGGTTCGGGTCAAAAAAAAAAAAAAATTCGGGTCAGGCTCAGGTCTAAATTTGAATCCCCAAAAATGTTTTCTGTCCTTTCAGCATACTTGTCTGTAACCCTTCCCCAAATAACATATTAGAAGGTATGTATTTCCTGTAAGAAAGCAATAAGTGATTGAAGAGTAGGTGAATAACAGTTCGAGAAGTAAATTGAAAGTGTGGAATTCATTTAGAATCATAGTGAATGCAAATAATGAACATGTGACTGGATTTGTTGTTTGAAAAACCTGTCATTATGTTTTTGTGTACGACAGCCACAAAACTGGGACATACAGTATCTGTGTGTCAATGTGAGAGCGTGACAGAGTCAGTCGATGTCGGCATTAAGTAAAGCACAAACATGCAGGTTTGGGTCGGGTTGCAGGTCTTATTAAAGCGGGTTGGGTCGTGGTTAAGAAGACAGTGCTGCAGCGGGTTGTGGGTTGGGGTCAGATCCTGTAATAGCGGGTTCGGGTTGGAAGCGGGTCGTAGAAATCAGACTCTGGCTCCTTTCCGCAGAAATGGATCCATTGTATGAATGGATTGCGAGTGATGGACTATTCCTCTATCACGGTGTCACTCAGACATCATATTACATTGTGTTTCATTTTAAGAAACCTTGTAGAAGTTAAACTGCATGTAGAAATGAACTGGAGCATAGCAAATTCTATTCAGTATTAATACATGTGATACAAACAAGTCACAGAAATGTACGATTCAAATACCACACGGGTAGTACTAGAAGATGCCTGCCATGGTAAAGAGCAAGTCATTACAAACGTCTTGCATAGTAAAGTATAATAAAGCATAGTTAAAGCATGCAGTAGGTAAGCACTTAAAGCCCAGAGAACCATGGCAAAGCAAATAAAAAATGATAAAAAATGATTGTCCAGCCCAATCTCCAGACCTGAACCCCATTGAAAACCTCTGGAATGTAATCAAGAGGAAGAAGGATGGTCACAAGCCATCAAACAAAGCCGAGCTGCTTGAATTTTTGCGCCAGGAGTGGCATTAAGTCACCCAACATCAATGTGAAAGACTGGTGGAGAGGATGCCAAGACCCATGAAAGCTGTGCTTGAAAATCAGGGTTATTCCAGCAAATATTGATTTCTGAACTCTTCCTAAGTTAAAACATTAGTATTTTGTTGTTTAAAAATGAATCTGAACTTATTTTCTTTGCATTATTCGAGGTCTGACAACATTGCATCTTTTTTGTTATTTTGACCAGTTGTCATTTTCTGCAAATAAATGCTCTAAATGACAATATTTTTATTTGGAATTTGGGAGAAATGTTGTCAGTAGTTTATAGAATAAAACAAAAATGTTCATTTTACCCAAACACACACCTATAAATAGTAAAACCAGAGAAACTGATAATTTTGCAGTGGTCTCTTAATTTTTTCCAGAGCTGTATATATATATATATATATATATATATATATATATATATATATATATATATATATAATATATATATATATATAGCATGTGTCACAGAGACGGCCGAAGTGGGCGGTGTCTGAACCAGGAAGGAATGAAATACACAAAGACAGAACGGATGATGTGAAATGATGAAGACGCTTGCTTGCGCTGGTTTATTGTAAATAAAAGGTTTAAACAAACAGAAGACAGGACACGGCACTTCACACCAAAATAAATAGACACACAAAATGGACAATACTAGACAAACACGGTGAGCAGATAGATAAACAAGTATCGTGCTGGTCCCACCAGCACACAATAGCAATTGATATTTTAACTCTCCTACTCTCTCTCCCGTTCTCCACTCACCAAACACCCAACCGCGAGTGAATAAAACGTGCATCTATATATACTGTTGTTCTGGGATTCAATTACTAATTAATTATGCACTTGAATCCCAGCACGTGAATTAATTATGTGCAGCCTCGTGCTCACATATTAACTACTTTAAATGTACGTGAAGTGATGTACAATCCCGTGCCTAAATACAAATGTACATTTTAAACACTCGTGTTACAGACCCGTTTATGTCCCGTGTACCAATGACTATACACCAACATTTAACAAACCACACGCAACATAACAGATAATATACACAGGGGCGGGCACTTTGTCACAAGCAGTGACCAAAAACTTTTTCATATATTCTCATTTATATCACATATAGTATGTCTGATCCTGTTGCAACTTACATAATATGAAAGGAGATTTTGTGGCCTTTCGTTTGATATGTTACATGTAGTACAAACATTCCAGCAGTTAAACAAGCATAAATGAAAACAGTGAAAAACAGGCGGGAGATAGTCCTGAGTGTAAAGAATTAAAAAGAAAGAAATGGAGCGCTGGTTAAAAAGAAAAGCACCTTTTTCATCTGCTGCAGCAAAAACTTCATGCCAGGCAATGGCAAAAGCAATGGAGAGTGCTTTGTCTCAGTGATGAACACCTGTTAGGTCTCCTGAAAGCAGCTTTTATATATATATATATATATATATATATATATATATATATATATAGATAGATAGATAGATAGATAGATATAGATAGATAGATTATAGTTTTTTTATATGCAAAACCGCCTTTTCTTTTGCCACCCCTCGCCCGCCTAATATTTTGGAATCACCCCCCCCCCCCCCCCCCACTGGCTGCAGCAGAAATGATTAAACAAAGGGCTACAATCCCAGGGACACAGTGTTAGTTAGATCTTATACAGAAACTTTGTTTTTGTTTCTCAGATCAATTTATATTTCTAGATGACCAACGTTTAATTTTCTGAGGTTGCAAAATCATTGGTGGCACGCATGCTCCTAGAAAAAATGGTTGGTTGTACAAACAACTTTTTTTGTACATATGTGACCAAATTGTTTGCATCATAGAGCCCTGAGACTTAAGCGCATGCACAGTAGAGATAAACATCTTTCAAACAATCAGGGCTTTTACTTTCTTTAAAAAAAATAAGTAGAAACAGCCCTGGGTGTGCAGTTATGTCAGCTATTGTTTATTTTTTTTGTTTATTGCTGTGTTCCCCTCAACCCTGGTCTCTTACCTGCAGTTGCTGCTGGCTCTTGAGCTCCTTGGTGTCACTTTGGTGGTGTTTGCCCACAAGCACACGGATATCAGCTGCCTTGATGACGTTAAGTTTGCCAAGTTCTGTGACACAGTGGGCTGCCACCAGGACACTGCGCTGGTTAATGAGAGCCCCGCTACAGATCAGCTGCCAAGTGTCCTGCTTGATACTCTCGTCCTTGAAGCCCGTGGCGGAGCGCCGATACACGGCTGCCAGCCAGGGCCACTGGGTGTCAGCCAGCTTCTGGAGGTTGAAGTTTGGGAGTTTACCACAAACTAGCGAAGAGGGAAAAAAAAAGAGCTCTCAATTGGAAGACATCAAATACAACTAGCTTGCCAAATACACACAGATCCACAAAATGAAGACATTAACACAAATGCATACTGGCAAACTAATACAGTTTAAACACATGCTGCATACAGAAACATTAAATACAAAAACAAAAACAGAAATTATATATTTCAAGTCCCAAAACTAGACAGAAGTGCATAAACACAAAGATATGCATGCTAACTCTTCAGATTTTAGGTACATTTAGTGTGTCTACACAACTCTCTACAAACTTTCTCAAGGAAGCAGAGTTAGGGAGTTGTATCTTAGTGGTTTAGGGTTTGATTAGGTTAGGATTTACATTAAGATTAGGATAAGAACCAATCCAGACATCCCAGATCAGAGTTTCTGATCACCTGTTTTATTTTTTGCAGCCTCAACAGCCCCCCAGCAGACTTCTTCATGATACTCCCTTCAGCTGTGGGAATAGTATATGTTTTTCTAGTTTCATCATTGCTATGGTCAAGCTTTACTCTTACTGCTTCCCTTTATGTTGCTGTCTATTGGCCTGGTATAATAAAATCTAGAATGGGGCCATCAGTAAGTCTGGCTTGACATTAAACTTGCTGACCACTGCCCTATATCAAAGTTTTAAGAATAGTCATCAAATTGACCAAATCTACCTTTAATCTGTGAGATTTTACACATACAGATTATAGGGTGAGTGCCGGGCCTCATTGCTATCCTCACCTGGAAGGCAGGTGGCATGGCGGCCACTCCACTTGCCCGTTTTGAGGCAGATGCGTCTGGTGCTCCCGGTGTGCTGGTAGAAGGGGGAGGTGCACTCGTACTGCAGCTGGGTGTAGACGTGGTGGAAACCAGGGGCAAGCTCCTCCAGCACAGGCGGGGCCTTGCTTGGGAGGACCTGTTTCTGGTGCTTTGCCAGGGTGGGGGATGAGGAGTAGAGTTTGTGCAAGGGGGTATTCCTACAGGGATCGGAGTGGAGACCATCACAAAAAAACATCTTCAGGTGCAATAAGGGAAAGCCTAAATACTATTATGAACAATAAGATTCAAACACCTATTAGGAGACAGTCAAAAATTCAGTTGGGGGTTCTGTGATCAAATTTCTGTGGAAACTTCATTGTCTCCCTTCTTGTATAAATTGTTTATGCATTTTTCTAAAGATGAACCCATCCCAGCCAGGAAGCAAAGACCTTCAGGAGTGTTGCAACTAATTCCTCATCACAATTGGTTTAGTAGTTTTCCCAACATAACTATTCAAGTGAGGGGAATAAACAAACTCAACAGTAACCCAGAGTCCTATCAGCACCGGAAATATCTAAGCAGTCCCACTGTGGGACTGCATCATCTTAATCTGACAGTTTCTACCTTTTTATTTCATCTTTTGGATCTAAATCCTGTGTTTGATACTACGGATCATTGGTATTCTTTTGATTTGCTTGGAGAGCTACTGCATACATCCCTAACTAGAACTGCTCTTGTCTGGTTTAGCTCCTACATGACCATTGAGAGCAGTCCATTAAGAGCTCAATCCTTGGCCTTTTAGTGTTATCCGCAGATGCCATTGCTATCAGCAGCCACATTTATAGTAGGCTTGGTGCTGATGCCACTGCAGCCACTTTCTGAATACCTCATTTTTGCGAAGACCTGGAATGGATGAATGATAACTGTCTACAACTAAACTGCAGCAACATTTGATGAACTATCAAAATCAAGTGAAAATGACTACAAGTCATTACTCTTGACATACAAGGCCCTGATTTGGCTGAGAAATTGTCAAAGCATGAAATAACAAGGGCGCTCTGTATATCTGAATTACCAAGGACATAATTACGCAAGTCCTCGGATCAATATAATAGTCAAAGAGTACTCTGACATTGGAAATGTCTATTTGTTTACTAAACCAACATTTGTTTGTTTTACATTCAGAAAACAAAAAATACACATGTCGAAAAGTTTTCCAGACAGAAACCTGAAGGGGAGTTGTGGGGCCAAGACCTTCTGTCTCACCAGGTCAGAGACCTTGGGTTCTCGACAAGCTGCAGGAAGAGAACAAACAAAAACAATGAACAAGCCTATATTTTAGTTCATAACAGCCTGCGGTCTGGCCCACTTCTTTCATCACCATTCCTAATTAAACTGAAAAAAACCGTAACCTAACTTGACTTGAACTGAAATATACTATGTCAGGTGGAAATGCAGACAGAAGTTTTTTCGAGCTTAATGTGGAAAAAAGGCACTGGGTGGCGTACCTCTGATACATTGGGGCAGTTTGCCACTCCATGTCCCATCAGGCTGGCAGGTGCGCTGGGCATTTCCACTTAGGCTGTACGAGTTGTTACAGAAGAAGCGGGCGCCGATGGGCTCCCCTCCTGAGCCCAACGCCAGCAGATAAAAGCCATGCAGGGGCCTCCCTGGATCACCACATTGCTTCTTCTCAGGGACTGAAGAAGGAGTCAAGAACACAGGGGGACTTATTTATTATACATTGTGTGCTTAATAAACTGTGCAATACTACACCAAAAAGACCAAAAGTTGTTTCTTAGAGGGGTTGCACCGAATAATTGAGCAGTCGAATAGAAAATCGAGCTGACCTCAGAAACTACTAGATGACTAATCACACCATTTAATTCTTAGCAACAACAGCTAAGAATTACAAGTAAGTTACTCTGTAAATTGCTACAAAAATAACAGCGATATAAGGGTGAAAAAAATGGTTTTCCATCCACTGCAAATTCTAGCGAGTCAAAGGAAATTCCCTGCGACGTAATTTGCATGTGTCGCTATGATTTCAGGTTATTCGCAAGAAATACTCGCGGGATGGTTTTCCATATTATTTTTTTTTAGCAAATATATTCTACCAAGATAAGCTTTCAAAAAAAAAAAAAGAAAATCAATGAACCTTGGCCCTGTTCTGCCTTTGCAGTTCACAAAATGAACAATAAAATGTCATCCTGTATGGGAAAACTGAACCTGCAGTGTGTGTCAAAAATGACGTCAATAAGTGTTGCATGCGTAAAAGGTACTTACACAGGTAAACGTATAAAACCTGCAGCATTGTTTTCACATATTTTCCCATTGGTTTAAAGGTTGCTTATTCTATTTCTGCTCTTTTGTTAGAAGTCTTCCAAGTTTGTGTAGAACAGTGCATGCTATTGGGTGCATACTACTAAACTGCATAAGTAGAAGGAAAAAAAAGTTGTATTATAAAGCCATTTAAAAAGTATGTGTGTGTGTAAAAAGTATGTGTGTATTCTGTGTGTGTTTATATATATATATATATATATATATATATATATATATATATATATATATATATATATATATATATATATATATATATATATATATATATATATAGATAGATAGATAGATAGATAGATAGATATATAGATATATAGATATATAGATATATAATGGACACGCTTAAGAAAAAAGAAGACAATTAAACTTTCAGTGGAGACTTGAGGAGACTAGTAGCGCCAATTCAGCCAATCAAAATAATTACTAAATAAAGAATAAAAAGATAAACAAATTCTGTCATTATTTCTCAGTTTGTGTTATTATTGCATACATCTGAAATTATACAAAATACAAACTTTGAACTTAAAACGTAAACAAATCAAGTGCAGAGACATCATCATATTCGTTCAGTAATTGTAAAAATAACTGTGTTTCTTGTTTGCTCCACGTCTGCCAACTAGTTTTTATCATTAGAGTTGTGCATTATACAGTTTGACGTCACTGGAATTGTGGAGAAGGGCGCTAGGACCGGAAATCCACTCGTTACGGTTTTCCTTGTAAGTGTCTAATAAAATGTCACTACGAGTAAAAAATAAAACCACCTCTAGTGAGCTCGTCATGCGAGAAAAACTTCTTTAAAGTCAACTTAAACCATTTTTTATAGCTTTTGTCATATATTATGTTCTTATTCACATAAGTTTTAACAAGATTAACAGTTGGATGGAAAAAGTCCTATAGTGATGTTTGTGTGAATTCATAATGTAGTAGAAGTGAGCTAGCAATGTCAATATTGTAAATGTATGCAGCTGTTTGAATTAAACGGAAAGTAGTTGTGATGCTAGTGGTTGCAGATGGATAGAAGTGCAGTTGTGGATGTAATTCATTACATATAAATAATATTTTAGAGCAATAATAAATACTTTAAAAAAAATCAAAATAGTTTTAAAATATAGTGTACAAACAACGAAGTGTTACATAACTGTGCTCACACAAATAGAAAACCAGACATGATCAAATACATGATTATTAATATTAATAACTAAAACATTTTTACCTTGACTGTTCGACTGGCAAATAAGTAGTCATTCTACCCCTATTTCTTATATCACTATCAATTTGTATTATTCTTGTCATAGGGCCCTCACAAATTTAGACCACAATCCAATGTAAAGCTCCGTAAATGGCAAATTGGGTATTTAGTGAATACCTTTGACACACTGGGGTTGCGTGCCGCTCCACGTCCCCTCAGGTTGGCAGGTGCGCTGAACATTTCCACTCAGGGTGTAGGAGCTGTTACAGAAGAACTGCACAGCTATGAGGGTGTCTCCTGGGCCAAACACAAGCAGGTGGAAGCCATTCAGAGGCCTCCCGGGGTCAGCACATTGCTTCTTCTCAGGGACTGAACACAGGGAATTAGTGCGGACAGGGCACTTCCGTTTAAACAAACACATAGGATACGATTCAAACTAACACCATAACAACATGTCATCAATATCTAAAGATAAAATAAATCATTAAAATTAATTGAGGCATGGCTTACAGAACATAAAAATTACAAACAAAAAATAAACATACTTAACAGCTGTTAAACAACACATTATACTAATTAAACTACAAAAGGGGGTAACTATCATTGTATCTAGAAAAATAGTTACGTAAATGGTCTGTGCCATGCACATCCATTCATTACATAGGTCTCACATGCAGTTTTGAAAGAAACACATGTTATAGCAATCAAACACCTATAAATACTGTACCTCCAATGTTTTGATTCAAACACAGGCTCCCTTGAGAAAGATATGTACAACATATCGAAACATTGGGCAGCTGGTTCTTTTCTGACATTTCTCGTGTAAATGTCTCGAGTAAAAAAAAAAACTTGCATGGAAATCCCATGATTGAAATTAGAAAGGTAATTTAACGTTATGATGAATAGAAAGACATACTAAATGTTAAGCAGAACAATGCAGTGACTAAGGCAAGATACTTGGAATTTGAAAGGAGTTTTTTTTTTTTTTTTAATTCTGGGCTGCAACTCAATGTAAATTATTTACAGCTGACTTTCTGTAAATGGATAGAGTAACGTCAACATTTGCACTGAACATTAAAAGTAAAACCAGGTATCCTCGTTTTGAATTATTTACAGGTTATTGAATAAACAAAGTAACTTGACATATTCATCTGATGTCAGTACTCGATGGCTAGTTTTAATTAGTAATGTTAAACTATTGTAATGTTGGAATGTATTTTCACTTATTTTGGCCAGGTTATAATATTTACACTGTTAAGATTATTTTATAAATATTATTTGTT